>NC_135329.1:26349201-26629719 GCF_023851605.1 Tamandua tetradactyla | reverse complement strand
TGCAATTTATTCGGAAAAGTGAGTAAAAAATTAGCTTTATTACTGCCAACATTTAAGAGTTGATGGAGCGTTCGGATTGTACACTGATTCTAGAGCTTATAATATAAAAGCATAGATTTCCAAAATAAATGGAAAACACTTCAAACTCTGTAGAGACAAGCTTTCACCAATGCTAGGATTAACACTTGAAGCAGAACTAATTTACTGATATTGTTATCGCAGAATTAAAATTCTGTTTGCCTACTTATACACTTCAAAAAATATCAATGAATAAAATTCTTTTCTGAAGCTAACTTTAAAAATTAAGTTTAAGGTGGGCACAGTGGCTCAGCAGGCAGAGTTCTCGCCAGCCATGCCAGAGACCTGGGTTTGATTCCTGGTGCCTACCCATGTGAAAAAAAAAAAAAAGGAAAAAAAATTAAGTTTAGTCAACTTATTTTTGTCATATCTCCCTCCATGCAATTCTTCACCAATACACCCAACTACATGGGACATTAGTGAGGGGCACATTTCTAATATTCTTTAACCAGCAACCCTAAAAATATTTCAAATAGAAGACATGCCCTTTTACCATAAAGTTATATTTAGAAGTTTTATTCAATCAAAATACAATATAACCATATTTATCAGTCAGAATAAACTAGATTATGTTAGGGTAACAAACATCTCCTAAATCTCAAAAGCTCAAACAACGGAAGTTTATTTCTTGCTCTCATTACCTGTCCGACTTGCTCATCTTAGTCATTCAGGAACTCAATTTGATGGACGCTTCCACAATCACTGCAGTGGGTAAGTGGGGAGCTGCAGTGTCTTACATTGACAATTAAATGCTTCCACCATGTAGCAGCAATGCTCTCATTTTCATATCATTGGCTAAAAAATTAACCATTTCCAAGTAATTTCTGTCAAACAGTGATTTTGTAAAAAAAAAATTTAGGCTTAAACTCCGATATGATATGCATCATCCAATATGGCAGTCACTAGTGGTATGTGGCTAAAGAAGCTTTTGAAAAATGCTACTCTGAATTAGGATGTGCTATAGTACAAAATACACACTAAATTTTGAAGACTTAATAACACAAGGAATGCAAATTAACTCAATAATTTTTAATATTATTACAAGTTGATACGATAATTTTTTGGACATTTTAGGTTAGATAAGATACAATATGAAAGTTTGTTTTACCATTTCTTTTTACTGTACTTAATGTGCCTAGCAGAAAATTTAAAATGATATATGGGCCTCATATTGTACTTCTACTGCATGTTGCTTTTTGCCAATTCAGGATTTCGCCAGTCAATTCGATAGTTTTGCACTTGCCCTTCTCTCAAGGACCACACATGTAAACCCCAAGGAAGGCTGAGTGGGAAAGGCGTTGAGAACGAGGGGCTCATTTGGTACAGGATGCCCTCTGTTCTCCGGCAGTATCTGGAGAGGGACCTCATCCCAACTGGTTGTTCTCAGTGGTACCCATCACACCCCCATCTGATGTCGGTACCCCCAGCAAGGCTTTCGGCTTAAGAGCTCTATGCCTGAAAACTGACAAGATCCTCTCAATGAGACTGAGAGGCCTCTGGTAGTCGTCTGTCCATCACAGATGCATCTACATTCTCAGCCATTGATCATCCATTGTTCTCTTACTGCAATGAATGCAAGCCTTCTTCATAAGGCTGACAGTCCCCTTGAGTAAGTCCTGAAACTTGGTGCATTTTTATACTCTCTTCCACTCACACCCCTGTGTGAGTGTCAACACAGGGGTTAGGCTGTTTCCCTTTTCTCCCAGATCATACATTAAGGATTCATTCTAGTCTCAGTTCTTCTCTCGAAAAGCCTCCTCCTTAAGATCCATGAGGGATAACATGACTTAGTTGCAGTGATCTTTTCCCCCTAGGGATAGAGCTCTGCTACCCAGATAAAACCTGAATTTAAAACCCATTTTACCAGCTGTATGATCTCATACAAATCATTTGATTTTTCTGAGCTTGGCTCAATTTCTTTATCTGTAAAATGGGCATGATAATACTTGTCCTGAATAACTCAAGAAGTTTTTGAAAGAAAGAATATATATATCTATCTGTGAGGGAAAACTGGCTAAGCAAGTATTCTAAACCCATTGTTTAGTGTGCCCATATATTTTTTTCTGTTCAAACTTTTTTTATTAGAGAAGTTGTGGGGGTTTAGAAAAATCATGCATAAAATTCAGGGTTCCCATTTACCATCCTATTATTAACACCTTGTTTTGGTATGGTACATTTGTTAACAAATGATGAAAGCACATTTTTATAACTGTACAATTAACTATAGTTAATATATAGTTAATAAATAATTGATTATTGCCCCTGGTTTAATGTAGGGTTCACTGTTTGTGTTATGCAGTTCCATGGGTTTAAAAAAATTTTTTTTCTAATAATGTATATATAGCCTAAAATTTTCCTTTTTAACTACATTCAAATGTATAATTCTGGGCAGTTAATTACATTCACAGAGTTATACCACTGTCACCACCATCCATTACAAAATGTCTCCATCATTCCAAATACAAACTGTGCATTTTAAGCCTTAACTCCCTATTCCCTACCTTTACTCTATCCTCTGGCAATCTATATTCTAGATTCTAACTCAATGAGTTTTCTTATTTAATAATTTCATATCAGTGAGGTTATACAACACTTGTTCTTATGTATCTGGCTTATTTCATTCAATATGATGTCTTCAGGATTCCTCCATATTGTCGCATGTATCAGAACTTTATTCCTTTTGACAGCTTCATAATATTCTATTGCATGTATATACCACATATTGCTTATGCATTCATCTGTGAATAGACACTTGGCTTGCTTCTTAGTGTTTGGGAATTATGAATAATGCTGCTATGAACATAAGTGTGCAAATATCTGTTCAAGTGCCTGCTTTCAATTCTTTTGAGTATACTTGGATGTGGGATGGCCAGGTCAATGGTAATTCTACACTTAACTTCCCGAGGAAAACCCAACCTGTTTTCCACAGTAGCTACAACATTTTATAGTCCCACCAACAATGAATGAGCATTCCTATTTCTCTACATCCTCTCCAACATTTACTATTATTTATTTTTTAATAGTAGTCATTTTAGTAGGTGTGAATTGGTATCTCATTATAGTTTTGATTTGCATTTCCTGAATGGCTAATGATGTTGAGCATATTTTCATGTACTTATTGTCCAATTGCATATCTTCTTTGGAAAAATATCTATTCAAGTCTTTTGTCAACTTTTTTATTGGGTTGTTTATCTTTTTGTTATTGAGTTCTAGGATTTCTTTATATATTCTGGACATTAAACACTTATCAGATATGTAGCTTCCAAATATTTTCTCCCATTGTGTAAGTTGTCATTGTAATTTCATTATAAAGTCCTCTGATGCACAAAACTTTTAAATTTTGATGAAGTCCTTCTTATCTGTGTTTTCTTTTGTTGCTTGTGTTTTGAACATAGAGTCTAAGAAATCATTACCTGAATGTGTTTCCAATTCTTGCGCATATATTTAGGTCTTTGATCCCATTTTGAGTTGATTTCTTTTATGTCTCTTTTATGGTGCGAGGTAGGGGTCCACCTTCATTCTTTTGCAGACAGAAATCCAGCTTTCCTAGCACTGTTTGTTGAAGTTATTATTCTTTCCCAAGTAAGTGGTCTTTGCCTCCTTGTCAAAATCAGTTGGCCATAAAAGCTAGGGTTGATTTCTGAACTCATAATTTGGTCTATATGTGTGTCTTTGTGCTGATATTATGCTGTTTTGATTACTGTGGCTTTGTAATAAGGTTAAGGTAGGGACATGTGAGTCTTCCAACTTCCAAAGATGAATTTGGCTATTTGGGCCTCTCACCCTTCTATATAATTCTGATGACTGGCTTTTTCATTTCTGCAAAGAATGTTGTTGGAATTTTTATTGTTATTGCATTGAATCTTTGTGAATTCAATTTGGGTAGAATTGTTATCTTAATGATATTTAATATTCCAATCCATGAACACAGAATATCTTTCCATTTGTTTAGCTCTTCTTTGATTTCTTTTAGCAATGTTTTGTAGTTTTCTGTGTACAAGTCTTTTACACCCTTAAGATCTATTCCTGGACATTTGATTCTTTCAGTTGCTATTGTAAATGGAACTGTTTTTCGTGATTTCTTCTTCATTTTGTTCACTACTGGTGTATAGAATCACTCCTGATTTTATAGGTTGATCCTGTACCATGCCACTTTGCTGACTTTATTTGTTAGTTCTGGCACATTGTTGTGGATTTCTCAAGATTTTCTCTATTTGGATCTTGTCATCTGAAAATAGGGAAAGTTTTACTCCTTCTTTTCCAATGTGGATGCTTTTTATTTCTTTTTCTTGCCTAATTGATCTGTTAAGAACTTCCAGCACAATGTCAAATAACAGTGTGACAGTGGGCACCATTGTCTTGTTCCTGATCTTAGAGGGAAAACTTAGTTCTTCATGACAATGATGCTAGCTGTGGGCTTTTCATATATGCCCTTCATCATGTTGAAAAGTTTCCTTCTTATCCAAACTTTTGAGAGTAAAAAGTTTGCTTTTAATGACTACATCAACTTGTCAACAGGCATAACTTGGGACTGTCCTGGGCAAACTGGAAGATATGATCACCCTATTTACAGATCTGCAGTTCTCAAAGTGCAGTCTAGGAACCTCTGGGGATTCTAAGGTCCTCTCAGGATGTCCATGAATTTAAGACTATTTTCACAGTAATATTCTTGACCTTTTCACTCATTTTCTCCTGAGTGTAAAGTAGAGTTTTTCAGAAACTACATGGTATGCAATAATATTACCACCCTAATAGCTTTTGTATTCTGGGTTTTCCAGAATTTTCTAAAGTCATACTTAGGTTTAGGGTATGAAAATGTGTGTTTTCAGATACTAACTCTGGCTTTCCTCAATGTTTCTAGTAAACTTTTACAAACTACTTTTAGTTATATCTGCCTTAATCTCTGCAATTTCATTATTGTGCAATAAATCATCATTTTGAAATCCCAGAGTTGTCCTTATTGTCTAATGCAAACAAAGAAGAGGAAAATATGCTGTGCTCTCTTGTTTTGCAATAGTACTTAAAAATTTTATCAGTTTTAATCTCTAAGAAAGTAATATCAGTAGACATAACCTATCAAAGTGTTCCTTGGGGTCTTCAATAATTTTTAAGAACATAAACATGTCACGAAACAAAAACATTTAAAAATCACCATTACAGATAAATTGTACGCTGAGCCCTTCAGGGTGTTAGCCTGTTTGGATAAAAAAAAAAAACTTCATTATTCTCAAAAAGTATATCTCTCACAGTGAAAAAGCCTTAGCTTTCAAGACTATCATATAAGCAAAGGATTTCGAGAGTTTATTTTGCATGACGAAAGCCAGAAATTTGACTTTTAGTTTTCTTCAGTCAGCTTTCCCTAATGATATCTTTCTTCCTTCTTTCCTTCTTATTTTCTTCCTATTAGAGAAGTTGCAGGCTTACAGAAAAATCATGCTGAAAATACAGTTCCCATGTATTCCCTTATTATTAACACTCTGCATAAGAGTGGTACATTTGTTACAGTTAACGAATGAGTCTCGTAGTTGTTCTATTAACTTCAGTCCATGGTTTACATTAGGGTTCTCTGTTTGCGTTGTATAGTCCTATAGTTGTGACTTTCTAAAAAAATGTCCATTCTACTAGCATCTATATAACCTAAAGTTTCTCCTTTTAACCACATTGAAATATATAATTCAATCTCTTAATTATGTTCCCAATGTTGTACTATAATCACCACCGTCCATTACAAAAACTTTTCCATCCACCCAAATAAAAACTGTACAATTTAAGCATGATGTCTTTTTAGGGGTAGAGGGAATAAATTGACTTAGAGAGAATCAGAAGTCATTGCTTAATAGTTCAAAATATTATTCTTAAATGTGTATAAGCTATATTGTGATGGGCAGATGGCATTTGGTTAGGACTTAGAATTATGAACACTCACATCCTGTGCTGTAACTCAGCACTTCAAGGTCATCAAAGGATATCTGAGCAGAGGATATAGCCTGACAAATGAACACTTTTGACTAGAGACTTGGCTTTACATCCCCAAAGAGGATCCTAGCTCCAGTAAGCTGAATTAGGCCACAAGCAGATGCAAGAACCTCTTTACTACAGTAGAGAGGCCTACTTGACCCTATACTCTCTGGAGGTAAATGAGGATGGGCTGCCCCCTCGATGACCCACATGCCCCGGTGGGGGAGCAGCTGCATGTTTTCTGGGATGGACACATTTCAGCTATCCACATCTCTTTGCTTCTACGGCAAATAAAGTTAATTCTAAGAAAAAGATGATCAAAGAGGAGGCAGGGAGTGAGACAGAGAACATTTTGCTCTAGTAAAGCTTATATTCCTCCAACTGATGCTCTTTCCCCAGTAATCTTGCTCAACATTAATGCCCAACATTAGCCTTTTTTTTTTTATATATGGAATGCTTCATGAATTTGCATGTCATCCTTGTACAGGGGCCATGCTAATCTTCTCTGTACGGTTCCAATTTTGGTATACATGCTACCGAAGTGAGCACAATAACCCAGTCTTATTAGCATTCTAATGTTTTACTTTCTAGGGTGTGGGGAGAGGAGGTGAGTTGTCTTAACTCTTCCTAGGCCAAGAGGCTACCAAAGCACTTGGTTCATTCAATGAGGAGGGGATTCAGAAGGTCAACATTTCTCCCTTTTTCCCTCTGCCCTAAGATTCTAAGGCACAGTATTTGGGAGAACTGTCCAAAGACGTCCATATGCTTAAGTATCTGCTTTCTTTCCCTCTTTCCCTGCCTCACCCATTTCCCTCACTTTGACAGTCCTGGGATTTCTACCCCTGCCCCACATCACCTCAATAAGGCATTATTCCATAAGCTTTACCTCAGGTTTTGTTTTATGGGAAATATGGGCTGAGATACAGAGTTATGATTTAAGTTAGAAACTGAAAGACTCAGATCAATTGTTCTCCTCAAAACATATATAAAAAAAGATATTGATGGAAAGCATCAGAAGCCACACTTAGTAGACACAAAGCAAAAAGGAAATAAGCAGGAAAAAATAATTAAAAGTCCTGAAACAGTTCTCAACCATTTTTTTCCAGCTATATGGTGTTTTAGAAATATATTTACACACTTATACTCTAATTTCTGCTGTTTAGTCACCTTGTCTCTGGCTCCTTGCTCCTTGCTCCTGAATACTTTCCATGTCTATCTTAGTTTTCCAAGCTATCACACATGGTTGGTTCAAACAAAGGGATTGATTGAGTCATGGTTTTGAGGCTAGAAAAAGACCATAATCCAGGTGTCAATAAGGCGATGCTTTCTCCCCAATGTCTGTATCATTCTGATGCTGACTGTTAGTGATCCTTGGGGTTCCCTGGTTGTATTTCCACCTTATTTCACATGGCAAAGTCTTCTCCTTTCTCTTCCTGGTTCTATTAAATTCCAGCTTCCAGCTCTTCTCTGTGGCTTTCTCTTGCTATATCTGAATTTCTTTTGTTCATGAAGGGCCCCCTTAATCCAGATTAAGGCCCACCTTCATTCAGTTGGGCCACACCTTAAATAAAACAACATCTGTGAGAGATCCTATTTCAACAGGATGCAGATTAAGAACATGTCTAAATTGAAGTACATAATTCAATCTACAGTTTATTTTACTTTTACTGCCTCCTTCCAGTCTCCAGACTTGCCTTTCCATCTCAGAATGACTTTTTTGAGCTTCTGGTTTCTCTTCCTTATATATGTACTCTCAGGCATTGGCCAGTCAAGCTCACATTCCAGATTCACAGAGAGCCAGCTCCTTTCCTGTCCTCCTCCCCAACTTCAGTGAGTCACAGTATGTGGTCATAATGTTCTGTGCCCTTCAGTAAAGAAGAAATATTTAGCCTAGTTGATAATGTGGGAAATTTTTTAATTTTTGAATTTTTAACATTAGGAGATTAAACAATTCCCCTATAATACATTAGTTCCCTATTACAATCTAAAGACAGCATTAGAAAAGTAAAATGCCTAAAGAAAACCTACCTAAAATTCTGTCTATACACACAAATTTTTTTATTAATTAAAAAAATTAACAACAAACAAACAAAACAATAAGATATCATTCCATTCTACATATACAATCAGTAATTCTTAATATCATCACATAGTTGCATATTCATCATTTCTTAGAACATTTGCATCGATTTAGAAAAAGAAATAAAAAGACAACAGAAAAAGAAATAAAACGATAATAGAGAAAAAAAAGTTATACATATCATACCCTTTACCCCTCGCTTTCATTTACCACTAGCATTTCAAACTAAATTTATTTTAACATTTGTTCCCTCTATTATTTATTTTTATTCCATATGTTCTACTCTTTTGTTGATATGGTAAATAAAAGGAGCATCAGACACAAGGTTTTCACATTCACAGAGTCTCATTGTGAAAGCTATATCATTGTTCAATCATCATCAAGAAACATGGCTACTGGAACACAGCTCTACATTTTCAGGCAGTTCCCTCCAGCCTCTCCACTACATCTTGAACAACAAGGTGATATCTACTTAATGGGTAAGAATAACCTCCAGGATAACCTCTCGACTCTGTTTGGAATGTCTCAGCCATTGACACTTAGTCTCATTTCACTCTTCCCGGTTTTGGTCGAGAAAGTTCTCTCAATCCCTTGATGTTAATTCTCAGCTCATTCTAGGGTTTTTCTCAGTCCCTTGATGCTGAGTCTCAGCTCATTCCAGGATCTCTGTCCCACTTTGCCAGGAAGGTCCACACTCCTGGGAGTCATGTCCCACGCAGAGACGGGGAGGGTGGTGAGACTGCTCGTCATGTTGGCTGGAGGGAGAGGCCACATCTGAGCAACAAAAGAGGCTCTCTTGGGGGTGACTCTTAGGGCTAAACTTTAAGTAGACTTGACCTATTCTTTGTGGGGTTAAGTTTCATGTGAACAAACCCGAAGACTGGGGGCTCAGCCTGTAGCTTTGGTTGTCCACACTGCTTGTGAGAATATCAAGAATTCGACTTGGGGAAGTTGAATTTCTCCCCTCTCTCACCATTCCCTGAAGGGGGCTTGCAAATACTTTTCCACTCACCGATCAAATCACTCTGGGATTCATCGGGGCATCACTCTGGACAAACCAACAAAATCTCATGTCCTCCCTGAGATTCCAAGTATTTATGACGTTCAATCAAACTATCTACATAAGTTATATTAGGAAATGCTCTAGTCAAAATATAAATTTTGAAACAAATAAACATTGTTTGCTTTAGTTTCACACATAAGGTGACATTTTAAAATATTAATTACCATCTATTTTCAGCACCCTGCAATAATGACATTCCTTTATTCTTTCTCATGCAAAAACATTTTTTAAATTTGTACATTGTACATTTCACTATTGTTATACACTCTAGGCATTCCTAGATTATACCATCTCAATCTTTAACATCTATCTTTCTTTCTGATTTCATTTATGTCCCCAGCTCTCCTCCCTATGTCATTCTCACATGCAGCTTCATTCAGTGTTTTAACATAATTACATTACAATTAGGTAGTATTGTGCTGTCCATTTCTGAGTTTTTGTATCCAGTCCTGTTGCACAGTCTGTATCCCTTCAGCTCCAATTACCCATTATCTTACCCTGTTTCTATCTCCTGATGATCTCTGTTACCAACGACATAGTCCAAGTTTATTCACTAATGTCAGTTCATATCAGTGAGACCATACAGTATTTGTCCTTTAGTTTTTGGCTAGTCTCACTCAGCATAATGTTCTCAAGGTCCATCCATGTTGTTACATAATTCAAAGTTTATTCTGTCTTAAAGCTGCACAATATTCCATCGTATGTATATACCACAGTTTGTTTAGCCACTCTTCTGTTGATGGACATTTTGGCTGTTTCCATCTCTTTGCAATTGTAAATAATGCTGCTATAAACACTGGTGTGCAAGTGTCCATTTGTGTCTTTGCCCTTAAGTCCTATGAGTAGCTACCTAGCAATGGTATTGCTGGGTCATATGGCAATTCCATATTCAGCTTTATGAGGAACCACCAAACTGCCTTCCACAGTGGTTGCAACATTTGACATTCCCACCAACAGTGAATAAGTGTGCCTCTTTCTCCACATCCTCTCCAGCACTTGTCATTTTCTGTTTTGTTGATAATGGCCATTCTGGTGGGTGTGAGATGATATCTCATTGTGGTTTTGATTTGCATTTCTCTAATGGCCAGGGACATTGAGAATCTCTTCATGTGCCTTTTGGCCATTTGTATTTTCTCTTCTGGTAGGTGTCTGTTCAAGTCTTTTTCCCATTTTGTAATTGGATTGGCTGTCTTTTTGTTGTTGAGTTGAACAATCTCTTTATAAATTCTGGATACTAGACCTTTATCTGATATGTTGTTTCCACATATTGTCTCCCATTGTATAGGCTGTCTTTTTACTTTCTTGATGAAGTTCTTTGATGCACAAAAGTGTTTATAATTTTGAGGAGCTCCCATTTATTTCTTTCTTTCTTCAGTGCTCTTGCTTTAGGTGTAAGGTCTATAAAACCACCTCCAATTATAAGATTTATAAAATATCTCCCTACATTTTCCTCTAACTGTTTTATGGCCTTAGACCTAATGTTTAGATCTTTGATCCATTTTGAATTAACTTTAGTATAGGGTGTGAGATACGGGTCCTTGTTAATTCTTTTGCATATGGATATCCAGTTCTCTAGGCACCATTTATTGAAGAGATTGTTCTGTCCCAAGTGAGTTGGCTTGACTGCCTTATCAAAGATCAAATGTCCATAGATGAGAGGGTCTATATCTGAGCACTCTATTCGATTCCATTGGTCAATATATCTATCTTTATGCCAGTACCATGCTGTTTTGACCACTGTGGCTTCAAAATATGCCTTAAAGTCAGGCAGTGTGAGACCTCCAGCTTTGTTTTTTTCCTCAAGATACTTTTAGCAATTCTGGGCACACTGCCCTTCCAGATAAATTTGCTTATTGGTTTTTCTATTTCTGAAAAGTAAGTTGTTGGGATTTTGATTGGTATTGTGTTGAATCTGTAAATCAATTTAGGTAGAATTGACATCTTAACTATATTTAGTCTTCCAATCCATGAACATGGTATGCCCTTCCATCTATTTAGGTCTTCTGTGATTTCTTTTAACAGTTTCTTGTAGTTTTCTTTGTATAGGTCTTTTGGCTCTTTAGTTAAATTTATTCCTAAGTATTTTATTCTTTTAGTTGCAATTGTAAATGGAATTCGTTTCTTGATTTCCCCCTCCGCTTGTTCATTACTAGTGTATAGAAATGCTACAGATTTTTGAATGTTGATCTTGTAACCTGCCACTTTGCTGTACTCATTTATTAGCTCTAGTAGTTTTGCTGTGGATTTTTCATGGTTTTCAACATATAGTATCATATCATCTGCAAACAGTGGTAGTTTTATTTCTTCCTTTCCAATTTTGACGCCTTGTATTTCTTTTTCTTGTCTAATTGCTCTGGCTAGAACTTATAACCCGATGTTGAATAACAGTGGTGATAGTGGACATCCTTGTCTTGTTCCTGATCTTAGGGGGAAAGTTTTCAGTTTTTCCCCATTGAGGATGATATTAGCTGTGGGTTTTTCATATATTCCCTCTATCATTTTAAGGAAGTTCCCTTGTATTCCTATCCTTTGAAGTGTTTTCAACAGGAAAGGATGTTGAATCTTGTCAAATGCCTTCTCTGCATCAATTGAAATGATCATGTGATTTTTCAGCTTTGATTTGTTGATATGGTGTATTACATTAATTGATTTTCTTATGTTGAACCATCCTTGCATACCTGGGATGAATCCTACTTGGTCATGATGTATAATTCTTTTAATGTGTTGCTGGATTCGATTTGCTAGAATTTTGTTGAGGATTTTTGCATCTATATTCATTAGAGACATTGGTCTGTAGTTTTCTTTTTTTGTAATATTTTTGCCTAGTTTTGGTATGAGGGTGATGTTGGCTTCATAGAATGAATTAGGTAGCTTTCCCTCCACTTCAATTTTTTTGAAGAGTTTGAGCAGCTTTGGTACTAATTCTTTATGGAGTGTTTGGCAGAATTCACATGATAAGCCGTCTGGTCCTGAACTTTTCTTTTTGGGAAGCTTTTGAATGACTGATTCAATTTCTTTACTTGTGACTGGTTTGTTGAGGTCATCTATTTCTTCTTGAGTCAGAGTTGGTTGTTCATGCCTTTCTAGGAAGTTGTCCATTTCATCTACATTGTTGTATTTGTTAGCATAAAGTTATTCATAGTATCCTGTTATTACCTCCTTTATTTCTGTGAGGTCAGTGGTTATGTCTCCTCTTCCATTTCTGATCTTATTTATTTGTGTCCTCTCTCTTCTTCTTTTTGTCAATCTTGCTAAGGGCCCATCAATCTTATTGATTTTCTCATAGAACCAACTTCTGGTTTTATTGATTTTCTCATTTGTTTTCATGTTCTCAATTTCATTTATTTCTGCTCTAATCTTTGTTATTTCTTTCCTTTTGCTTGCTTTGGGGTTAGTTTGCTGTTCTTTCTCCAGTTCTTCCAAATGGACAGTTAATTCCTGAATTTTTGCCCTTTCCCTTTTTTTGATATAGGCATTTAGGGCAATAAATTTCCCTCTTAGCAGTGCCTTTGCTGCATCCCATAAGTTTTGATATGCTGTGTTTTCATTTTCATTTGCCTCAAGATATTTACTGATTTCTCTTGTAATTTCTTCCTTGACCCACTGGTTGATTAAGAGTGTGTTGTTGAGCCTCCACATATTTGTGAATTTTCTGGTGCTCTGCCTATTATTGATTTCCAACTTCATTCCTTTATGATCTGAGAAAGTGTTGTGTATGATTTCAGTCTTTTAAAATTTGTTGAGACTTGCTTTGTGGCCCAGCATATGGTCTATCTTTGAGAATGATCCATGAGCACTTGAGAACCAGGTGTATCCTGCTGTTGTGGGGTGTAATGTCCTATAAATGTCTGTTAAGTCTTGCTCATTTATTATAATATTCAAATTCTCTGTGTCTTTATTGATCCTCTGTCTAGATGTTCTGTCCATTGATGAGAGTGGGGAATTGAAGTCTCCAACTATTATGTTAGATGCGTCTATTTCCCTTTTCAGTGTTTGCGGTGTTTGCCTCATGTATTTTGGGGCATTCTGGTTCGGTGCATAAATATTTATGATTGTTATGTCTTCTTGTTGAATTGTTCCTTTTATTAGTAGATAGTATCCTTCTTTGTCTCTTTTAACTGTTTTACATTTGAAGTCTAATTTGTTGGATATTAGTGTAGCTACTCCTGCTCTTTTCCAGTTGTTATTTGTATGGAATGTCTTTTCCCAACCATCAACCTATGTTTATCTTTGGGTTTAAGATGTGTTTCCTGTAGACAGCATATAGAAGGATCCTGTTTTTTAATCCATTCTGCCAGTCTATGTCTTTTGATTGGGGAGTTCAATTCATTAACATTTAGTGTTAATACCATATGGGTAGTACTTTCCCCTACCATTTTGCCTTTTGTATTTTATATGTCATATCTAATTTTCCTTCTTTCTACACAACTTCTCCACACCTCTCTCTTCTGTCTTTTCATACCTGTCTCTAGTGCTCCCTTTAGTATTTCTGGCATAGCTGGTCTCTTGGTCACAAATTCTCTCAGTAATTTTTTGTCTGAAAATGTTTTAATTTCTTCCTCATTTTTGAAGGACAATTTTGCTGGGTATAGAATTCTTGGTTGGTAGTTTTTCTCTTTCAGTAATTTAAATATATCATCCCACTGTCTTCTCGCCTCCGTGGTTTCTGCTGAGAAATCTACACATAGTCTTATTGGGTTTCACTTGTATGTGATGGATTGCTTTTCTCTTGCTGCTTTCAAGATCCTCTCTTTCTCTTTGACCTCTGACATTCTGACTAGTAAGGGTCTTGGAGAACATCTATTTGGATCTATTCTCTTTGGGATATGCTGCACTTCTTGGATCTGTAATTTTAGGTCTTTCATAAGAGTTGGGAAATTTTCAGTGATAATTTCTTCCATTAGTTTTTCTCCTCCTTTTCCCTTCTCTTCTCCTTCCGGGACACCCACAACACGTATATTTGTGCGCTTCATATTATCTTTCGATTCCCATATTATCATTCCTGCTCATATTTTTCCATTCTTTTCCCTATAGTTTCTGTTTCTTTTTGGTTTTCAGATGTTCCATCCTCCAGTTCACTAATCCTAACCTCTGTCTCTTGAAATCTACCATTGTAGGTTTCCATTGTTTTTTTCATCTCTTCTACTGTACATTTCATTCCCATAAGTGCTGTGATTTTCTTTTTCAGACTTTCCATTTCTTCTTTTTGTTCATTCCTTGCCTTCTTCATATCCTCCCTCAATTCATTGATTTGGTTTTTGATGAGGTTTTCCATGTCTGTTCATATATTCTGAATTAATTGTTTCAGCTCCTGTATCTCATTTGAACTGTTGGTTTGTTCCTTTGACTGGGCCATATCTTCAATTTTCCTGGTGTGATTTGTTATTTTTTGCTGGCATCTAGACATTTAATTACCTTAATTAGTTTATTCTGGTGATTGTTTTCACTTATCTTACCTAGGGTTTTCTTGTTAGATGAGTTTGTTGTCTATCTGTTCTTTGACCTTCAGTTCAGCTTTTTCTGGACCTCTACCTTAGGTTTTGTTTAACAGAGGATAATTTTTCAGCTCTTGTTTTCTTGTTTCTTGCCCTGCTTATAAGGTGCCTTTTCCCTCTCCACCCTTAGGAGGGTCTACATAGATAATATAGACCCCAGCCAGGTTTTCTCAGACTAAACTGGACTCCTATCAGGGGGAAGGAGTCACCTGCATCAGTTTTCCCTGTGGGTGAGACCCAGCAGGTTAAAAGGCTTTCCTGTGAAGTCTCTGTGCTCTGTTTTTCTTATCCTGCCCAGTATGTGGTGCTTGTTTGCCTGCGGGTCCCACCAGCAAAAGATGTGGTGGCACCTTTAAGTTTGGAAGGCTCTCCCTGCTGGGGCCGTGGTGGAGACAGAGGAGAGGTTGTAGGCTGGTTTTAATGGCTTCAAATTGCCGAGCCCTGGGTTCTGCATTCCTTGAGAGAGGGATTCCACCTGAGTTGGGCTTCACCCCTCCCCTGGGGAAGGCAGAGGCAGGAGACAGCCCTGAAAGCAGTCTGTTTCTGCCTATGTCTGGGGCAGTTGCAGCGTGTGGAATCCTGGCGCTGAATCCAGAGGCAGCCAAGCCTCCGTTGAGACAGCCACAAAAACCTCCGTTTCATCCCCTACCTCTTTTTCGGTTAGCCCAATAAGTGACCTCTGCCTTGACCAGGTTTGCCTGATTGGGAGCCTATTTTTAGTAGTCAGAATTTGTTAATTAATGCCACAATTGGTGTTTGGTCCCTGCTACTGTTAGAGTGTCTTTCCTTTCCCTCTGGGAAGCCACCTGTGGGGGAGGGGCGCTGGGCGCCGGCCTCCACAGCTTGGTTCTGAGGGGATTCGCAGCCCATCCAGCTGGTCCAGACTGAGGTACGCTGTGTGTCTGGTCACTGTTGTGGCTCTGGGAGCTGTTCTGTACTGTTTCTGGTTATTTAGTAGTTGTTCTGGAGGATGAACTAGAACGCACACCTTGCTAAGCTGCCATCTTGGCCCCTCCTACACACAAATGTCTTTAGGGGGAAAAAAGACATAATTTTGTAAACCAATTGACTCTTTAAAATCTTTAACCCTACATAACTTTTTTTAAACCAAAGTTTATCAAGCAACACTTAATTGAAATGCAATAAATCCAGATGGTTTCAGGATCATTAACTAAAGATAACAGTACATTTGTGGACAAATTAATAGCTGGAGATGGATCTGACTGAGAATGTTAGCTTTAGGGGGAAAGATTCTACAGGTGATGAAACTGAGGCTCAAAACTTGAATTTAGGGTGGTGCCACAGTGGCTCAGTGACAGAGTTCTCACCTGCCATGCCGGAGACCCAGATTCTATTCCCAGTACCTGCCCATGCAAAAAAAAAAAAACTTGAATGTAGTATATGAAGGTTCCAACCATGTAGTGTCCAAACCAGTCCCAGACCTAGAAGAAAGGGAAAGAAGGGAAGGAGAAGGGTGGGAGAGGAAGGAGCTTAGGTCAAGTGTATATGTGCACCAAAGACGCTGAGGAAAAAATGTGGAGATGACTACACTTATCTGAAAATAAATAGGTGAGTTTTTGCTAAAGTTAACAGTATGAGACCTGAAAAGCTATGAAATTAATACCCGTTGTGCAGTCAGGTTAATGAAAACTTTCAAAGTTTGCAATTAATTCTGTGAGAAGCCAACAGCAGACTCTCTTGTCGGGCCATAGAACACTTGTGCTGTCCATAGGCTTCTGGGCCTCTCAGCCTATAACGTTCCCTGTCAGCTTCCAAATGCAGAACATGAAAATAGAATTGTTCAACTGGTAACCCACACATTCCAAGTCTTAGCACCTTTTTAAATGAGCAAGTGACACAGTGCCAGGCAAGATGCAACCTCCGCAAATGAATTAATTAGACTTTCAAAAAGAGCAAACAAGCTTGTCGTGGTGTTTTATTACGCAGTTTTCTAAGTGGTAATTGAAAAAGAAGCACTTGATTTTAAATTCCCTCCTGGAGGTGTTAATTGTGGCAGGGAGGGACCGTGGAGATGGAGAACCCTACGCATAACATACCCAGTTCCTTGTTAAGGACTTGATGGGTACAAAGCCTCTCACTCACCTCAGGAAACTGAAAGGGGAAGAGAAGGACACAAGGTGGCATACCGGCTTTGGGAGCTTCTATTCATTGCTGTAGTAGAGACATTTAAACTATGCTCTTATGTCGAGCTGGTTCTGGAGTACTACAGATCAAATGATTACTATGAATTAAATTTAAGGAAAATACTGAACTTGATCCAGGAATTGCCTTTTGTGCAGCTTATTACTTCCCTTATCCTCTTTCTCCTTTCCCTTCCATCAAGAAAACTGAGTTCTACTTGTTGAAGAGTGCTTTGAAAACTATTGCTTTTTGCTTTGCTTTGGATTTATGTTATATTATACAATTTAAAAAGTTAAAAAAAAAAGTTGGGGGTTATTTTTCAACTTGATGGCATTCAAGTTCATTAAAATTTCCTGAGCAGCTACTATATATTAGCAGCAGAGATCGACACAAGTGAGTAAGATTTTCTGTCCTCATAGGCAGAGGTAATAAGGAGAAAACAGGCACATGGCACATATAGGAACATACCCAAGGACCTAATGGGTCAAGAAACAAGGAGGTAGAGTTTCTATGAATGCTGGAAGAGTTTTCCATGGGTGCTATTGGTCCACACAGGGTTAGGAGACAAAATCAAATCTGAATATTAGCAAATTGTCAAATCAGATTTCTTCATCTGTGGGCAACTGGGACTTCAAATATAGTGTGATCAGTAAGAGGGCAGGTTCTAGAGCCAGAGTGAGAGCTTTGAATCAAGACTCCATCATGTGGCCTTGGGAAAGTTACCTAACCTCTCTGAATCTCAGTGTTATCATCTGTAAATAGGGATAATGATAACACCTGCCTCATAGGTTTTTCATGAGAACTAATGGAGTTCATATATGTAGAGCACATATATTGGAGCCTGGCATATGGTAAATTCTATATAAGCTTGGAAAGCCTCACAGATGAAAGAAGGATGATGCAGTGAGACTTGTGAGGACCTGGCCACCTGGGAGGGCACAGAGCAGGGCACAGGACTAAGTTACACACACATAAACGCATGCACACTTGCAGGCACGCACACTTGCACAGATGTACATGCACGAAGCCCAGACAATATATCCCCCCACCACCCAACCCCACCTGGGAAAGAAGGGAAGCAGAAGGATGGGAGAGGAAGGAGACTGGGTCAAGTGAACATGTGCACCAAAGACGCTGAGGAAAAAAATGTGGAGATGACTACACTTATCTGAAAATAAATAGGTGAGTTTTTGCTAAAGACAGCAGTGAGACCTGAAGAGCTATGAAATTCATACCCACTGTGCAGTCAGGTTAATGAAATCACCTCAGGACTTGCTGACGGCATTCACACTTGCTGTTTCTACAGGGGCTTCTTCTGCTCTTCCATGGTTCGCCCCCAGCTGTGCTTCACCATCTTGCAAACCATAAGATCACCCGCACCCCCCGCCCCCAACCTGGGATGGCCATGGTTGCACGTGATGCATAGAAAGGCTTCAGATGCCTTGTGAATCAAGGCACAAATTAGTGCCAGATCTGACTGAAGAATGGGGATATGAATCAGCTGACCTTGTCTGGGGTTTCGAGTATCCTCTGCCTTGAAGAAGTCTGTGATACACAAATGAGATAATGCAGCTAACGAGCTAGAGGTACCAAGGAGGTGCTCAGTAAAAAAATCATGAAATTGTTGAAATTATTATTATTTTATTCCTTTAGGTCTAAGATCTCTGGTACCATAAAATGCATGCACACGTGTCATATATAAGGGAACCTCTGTGCAAATGAATGCATATTTCTACACAATTTAGGCAGGCGTGGGAAGGACAATTTGAAGGTATTCCCTAATGAAATTAATGTGCTAAACATTAAATCCACCTAAGAAGATTTTTAAAGTCTTATTATCCAGGCCATACCCCATAACAATAATAAAGAGAATTTGGGGACATGGGACCCAGGCATCAGTAATTTTTTAAGTCCCTAGATGAGTCCAATGTGCTAGTAAGGTTAGGGACCAGTCTCATAATACAGATTCTTGTTTCTCAAAGTGAGGTCTCAGGACTAGCAGCGTCAGCATCCCTCATGAGCTGCTGGTTAGAAATGCAGAATCTCAGGCTTTACACCCTGATCTACTGGGTCGGAATCTGCAAATGAACAGGATCTCTCTCTCTTAAGGTCATTTGTGAGGATTAAATGACTTCTTAGATGTTACTCCAGCACAGCTGTAGAAGTACCCGACTAGGGATCGGGAGCTCCTCTTTCTCTCTCTCTCTCTCTCTCTCTCTCTCTCTCTCTCTCTCTCTCTCTCTCTCTCTCTCTCTCTCTCTCTCTCTCTCTCTCTGTGTGTGTGTAATTTTGGCACTCTCTGAGCCTCAATTTCACACTGGAAATTGGACTAGATCATCTCAGCCCTGGCATCCAATAAGTCCGTGAGTAAAGGCGTGTGGCCTCCCCACCCAGCGCGGTTCCTGTGGAGCGTTGCTGCCTCCCCCGCTCCCCAGCTGGGATCCCCAGGGTGTCCTGCTGGGTAGGTCCAACCCAGGAGAGGCTGAATCTGGCAAGAGCTAAAAATTAATTCCCTTCAAATCAATAATTTGCAATTAAACACAGAAGACACCAAAGCCAAGCGGGGGGGAGGGGTGGGGGTATGGGCAGGCTTCTGGAAAAAAGGGCAGCTGAGCATTTCAAGCCATTGGAACTGAGAAGAGGGAAAAGTCAAGCCATTCCAAGCAAACAAATGAACATTCTGCTCCATTGTTTGTGAGGAAGCAAGCGAAGGGACTGAAGTGGTACTTGAAGGGTGAAAAAAAAAAATCAAGAGTTTTTATCAGCAGGACTCAATGCCAGGAGCTAATTTACTTTCCACAGCTCTCTCTGCTTATACACTTCCCGTGGCTCAGTGCCCCACTCCACCATGCTAGGGACCTTGGAAGCCTTTAGAACAGGGCTTCACAGTTTGCTAGCTGCAGGCAGCACCCAGCTCATGAAAGAATTGGAAGCCTGCCTGGGTCCCCTCCCCATCCTCAGCAGCAAGTGTCAGACTGGCCTGGGTGAGTGCCAGGTGGGCAATGCCAATGGGGAGTGCAGACAGGATATAAGCAGGCGGCTCGATGGAGCTGGGATTGAATGATGGTTGATGTCACACCGTGAGAGCTGCAATCTGGGGCTTGGAGCCATCCCATGGGTCTCCAGAGATGTGCAAGGATTGCTGAAATTCTTGAAGCAAAATTGAATTGTGTTTAATTTAATTTTAGAAGTAATTGAATGCCATGTGTGGGGGGTGACAACAAGGAGAGCAAAAATAGAGTATAAAAGCTGCAGCTCTGAAAAGACAGTAATCCAATGTATAGAGATTGCAAAACAAAACACAGGTCTTTCGAGCCTCCCCTCACCAACCGCCCCCCTCCCCAGTAAAACAGAAGAGGGTATATAATATATTTTCTCCCAAGGAGGTTAACAATGACTTGTTTATAAGTCATTAATAAGTCAAAGCTGTCCTCCTTGCCAGGAAGAACAGAAAAAGGAACAACATTTATTGAGGAGCTACTATGTGCCAGGATCTGGGAGCTTTCCAGCAGCATCTCATCTGGTCCTCACAGTACCATAGGGAGGGAGATTTTAGTTCTAACCTCCTTTTACTTGGGAGTAAATATCCTAGGATTGATTGTTCAATTCTGAAATAGGAATTGAGACCCACTCTACGTAAAGTACTGGTCTGTGTAAAGAGAGGAGCAAAGAATTGTAAGACACAGTCCCTATTTATAATTTAGTTAGGAACAACTAGTCATCCCAACAACCATCTGTTTATTTGTTGTCTTAGTTTCCTAGGGCTGCTATGGCAAAGTATCACGAACTGGGTGGCTTAAAACAACAGAATTGTGTTGTTTCACAGTTCCAGAGGCTAGAAATCTGAAATTAAGGTGTCAGCAACGCCATGCTTCCTCTGAAGTCTGTAGGGAAAAATCTGTTCCATACCTCTCTCCTGGCTTCTGGTGGTGATTTGCCGACAGTCCATGGTGTTCTCCTCTCTTTGCCTCTGTGTCTCCTCTCCCCTTCTTATAAGGACACCAGTCCTATTGGATTAGAGTGAGTCCTAATCCAGTGTGACCTCACCCTAACCAAAAACATCTTCAAAGACTTTATTTCCAGATAAGATCATATCTACAGGACCAGGGGATAGAACTTGAACACAACTTTTGGAGGGGCACAATTCAATCAAGCACCCCAAGACACATCCACTGGCTTCACATATTGCTAAGAACTCCGTTTCCTAAAGACATGATACCGAACGATCTTCATAGGAAGTGTGGAACTGAAAAGTCAATAAGCTTACCTACAGACTGACACCCGCCACCCAACTATAACTAATTTAGTTCATGGGTGTGGCCTACATTATTTTCCTGAATGTAGAGCAAGGGTCATGGGGCAGGTTCTAGGAATCTTAGATTAGTCATCTGAAGTTATTTCTGTTGCCATCCGTGGAGACCCAGATGCAACACGACCAACCTGTACACACCGACCAAATCCCGAGCCATTGACAACAAGAAAGAAGAAACAGACACTAGGCAGAAGCCAAAACTCTCTGTGGGAGAAAAGGCAGTGTTTGGCATCTCCCTTCCACATGAGGCATGAGGGTGGGGTGGGGTTAAGACTCTTCTTCTTTCTTTATTTCTTCCTTCCCCTGGAAGAGGCAAGCCATTCCATCTCCAACGAGAAGAAATCCTGGTTTGGATCACTTAAATTCCAGAACCTTCTGTTGGATCACAGTTCTACTGAGTGGAATATTTAATGGAACCAACAGGTCACAGTGCTAATGAATGTTGTATATTAATATCAAGGCAGCAGTGACACGAGGCATCCCAAATTCAGAGCATCTTTTCTTTTCTCTCTTACCTACTTCCTCTAAGCCGGAGTCTTAAGAGTCTTAGATCTGCTCTGAGCAGCTCTGGCCTTCTAGTTTTCTCTCCATTGGATATATTCTCTTTCTCTTTTGTGTCGGCTCGACCTTGGGAGGGCAGCATAGGCCAATCCACTCTCATCACTGAAGCACTTCCGCTCTGTCTCTTTGGCTTCTTTTTGTTGGGATTCTGGTCTGTCATTCCTTTACATCAAAATATCCAAGACTTGTTTGCACATTGAAGGGGAAATAAAGGAGTCCACACACTTATTTACTTTTGAGGTTATGTTACCCTGCCTGATATAGAACATAGGACTAGTGTGGTTGGTTCAACTGAGCTCACTGGAGCCCTGCCTCAAGGTTGGGGGGAAATGCTCAGCAGAAATATTCCTGCATCTCCTTAATCTGGCTCCTTTGTGCACCTCCCATCTTTGAGGGAGAACTTATGAGAAGAAATACCTAGTATGAAGCACAATTCAAGTATTGCTGAGTACCCTAGCCAAATACGGTAATGGTTTCCCAACACCACCCCTTGATAAGACTAAGTCTTCATGACTTCTAGCACTTCCCTGCAATAATTCATTCCTTGGGAGTGTAGGAAAATTGGGGGTTCTATGCAAAATCCCTCTTTCCCTTTCTCAGTCCCCTTCTGTGACTGAAATACAACACACACATACACACACACACACACTACCCAGCTCTACACAAATTAGATTGAGACATTTTCTGGAAAAACAATCCATGGTTCTGTTTCCATGGAAGCAATCGCATGTCCCCAGTGGCAGCAAATGGCAGGCAGACGGCGGTAAGGGAGCTCACAGTGCCGCAATGGGCCTTCTCTCTCATGGCCAAATCGAGCAGAATGTACTGCCGGAAAGTGGGAGGCAGAATTGAGCTTCACCAGAAAAACCAAACCTCAAGGGAGACAGTGAACCCCAGCTGTGCCCCCTCTTTTGGGGCAAATGTACATCTGGGCACTCTGGGCACAGGTCCAGCCAATCAGCCAGGCTGATCCTCCCACAGCTTTTCACAAAAGGCTGCTCATTCAGAGCAGATGGTGGTGCGGAGACAGAGCCTAAACCGAGATGGGGGCCACCCATGGGGCTGGAGCTGAGAGAACGTCAGTTGCTTTATGCAAATGCTCCCTTCCCCCCAGCCCCTGTTTCTAAAAAGTCCCTCGCTTCACTCCTTCTGCAAAATGACTGTCCCGAAATGTAATCTGTGTTCCATGAGTGGTACACAAGATGATTTGAGGTAGGGCATGGATAGACATTCTTTTAAAATGTTGACAGTTGTACATTTATTGCAATGTATATTACAAAAAACATACAAAACCATGATTTCCTGGATATCAATGTTTAGCAGAATACTGAAGTAGGTATTTAAATAAATTGTGAATCAATTTTAAGGAATTAAATAAATAATAGTATAGGTATTTCATAGATAGGGCAAAAATTCCAGGAAAATTATATGTAAATTTTTTAAAGTTTGGGGAATCAGCATTAAAGGAAAGTTTCAGGATCCTCTGTCAGGATTGAACATCTTTACAAACAGGAGGAAATCATTCTGGAGATGACAAGGTACAAGGTAAGGGGCTGGGAAGACGACCCCACCAGCCAAATTCTTCCACGGGGGCCATCAATGTGTTGGGGTTTCCTACAACTCTCTAGGAAGTGCTGCCCAACACTTTGCTGAGATTCCTAAGAGCTGTGTCAGATAGGAGGCTCAGCCCATCACATTCTATTTAATACTAAGCAGGATCCTACCCTGAATCGGTTTTCCTTCCCTGACAACCTAGGGTGGGCAATTTAGAAGATGAGTCGGTTGAAAGGCCTCTTTGTCTCTCCCCACTTGGAATCGTTAGAGCCAGCTCTAAGCAGCCAACAAGCTTCTTCTGATCCCTTTAGCCCCACCCCAGCTGTTCGTAGCTTTTAAGCCTCAAATGTAACTTCTAAAAAGAAGTTTAGTCCCAAACTTTACTTCTCAAGATCTCACCACCCCCAAAATGTTGTCCCAAAAAAAGAAACGAAGAAGGGAAGTAGAATCCCAGCTCCACCTCTTTTGCCCAACCTGTGAAGCCTAAAGAGAAGGAAAAGTGAAGAACTGGACCATGTGCTTCCCTGTAAGGTATTAACAATAACGGCACCAGCCACCATTTTGTATTCAGCTAGGTGCCCATTCTTGCAAAATCATGAGTAAGTTCTTTTCTCCTCCACAATCGGATGAGCATTTGTTGTCTCTCAGGTAGAGTGTTCTTTCTAACAACTTTGGGGGCTTGTCCAGGATTGGAGGCTTCGGAGGGTGACCCCAGGGGAGGAGGATGGGAAGGTGGGCTCTGCTGATTAAGCGGTCTCAAACTCCACCATGGGGGGGCCGTCTCAGACAGCTGGAGAGACCTGAGACTGGGCACGTGGGTCTGCCAATTATGAATGAGAAAGAGGAAGGGCTGCCTCATAGTGACTGGGGAACTCTGTGCACAGACCAAGGCTCTGTGGCTTGCTGGCCCAAACTTTTGAATTTGCTATCCATCAACACCAGCCCGGCAGCTGGGTCCTCATCAAATCGTGGAAGGAGTCCAAACTCCAGACATCCTGGGAAGGACCCAATCAAGTTCCGTTAACAACTGAGACAGCCATCCGGATGGCAGAGAAGGGCTGGACCCACTATACCTGAGTGAAAGGACCAGTAGCTGAGCCAGATGATAAGTTTGACTCCTGGGAAATAACTCAAACTTTGGACCCTTTAAAAAGTATGTTGACAAGGTAATAGGAAAAAAAAAACATTCGGGTAGGCCCCTGTGGTTCAGCAGGCAGAATTCTCACCTGCCATGCCAGAGACCCAGGTTGGATTCCCAGTGCCTGCCCATGCAAAAAGAAAAGAGAGACACTAGATGGGGGATAAGGGAGTTTTGGTGTGTGTGTGTGTGTGTGTGTGTGTGTGTGGCATCTGTATTTTAACCAAACATAATTAGTAGTGACCCTGTTCAAAGGACAGATGAGGGATCTGAAGCCCAATTTAAAAATGAGAATAATTATACTAGTCATAATGCTCCAAATTGAGGATGTAGTAAGTGCTGTCAAGTTGGTGGTAATTATAGCTGAAGATTTGAAGCCCCGAATTGTGCAGTTTAACATTTGCCCAGTGGTGGACCATGGAAACTTGATGAGTCAGCAATGATTAAGTTGGGAAAATGGGTGCCTGGATCCAGAGACAATAAGCAATCACAAGTACTCCACTCAGTCACAGGGGCCTAACCACCCCTGGGTTTTTGTGTGCTAGACTACCCAATATAAGGGCTGCATGATGGCCAGTGACTGGGGTTCACAAATATGGCAGGACTTCCAAAATAAAATACCCTCTTATGAAGAAAATCTCCCACCAGACTGCCAAGATCTCCATACAGCCCTGTACTGATGATGATCAAAAAGGCAGACAAAATCAATATCACCACTCAGAGTAGGAAATTCAGTTTGGGCTAAAATAGGTGTACCTCCCCTGATCAAGTATATGGAATGTGGGTAGAAATTACTGGAGCTGAGTCTCTGAGAAAATTCTGGATGCAGGCCCTCTTCCCCAAACCAATATTGCCCTTTTCAATTGGCCCTTCAATAGCACCTAAGGATACTCAGCTAGGGTTTAGTTTCCAAACTAAACAGAATGATCCCAAAGTTGTCAGGGAGGACAGGACAGAACAACTGGAGAAAACAATAAGGGTAAGGACAGAGTGCAGAGATACAAATGCCTGGGTGGAATGGATCAAATATACAGTCCAGAGTCTAGAAAAAAGCAACTGTTATGCTTATGCAACAGGCCAACCCACTGTTCTTGTCCTTTCTGATGGGTATGGAGGAACATGGAAAGAAGTTCAAGTGCATGGTACTCCTTTTTCAGAATATTACTCCTGGTGAAAATTATAGTACATTGTCCTCTCTTTTCCCTCCAGTCAGGAACAGAAAAGTCAAGACCATACTGGCTTCTCACCTTGGTTCAGGAAACCACTCTGCCTGCTCTCTAGATGGGAAGAAGAGCTCCAGGACCGTTGGACCATGGTCTTGGATACCCAAGTGTGGGATGTGAGTGAGAATAGTACTGGCAATTTCTCCAGTTTCACCACACCACAGGTGGAGTTTGAGGCCTTTGGCAGCATTGTGGAAAGGGCATCCTCTTATCAGTTTTGCCCAAGAAATGGAAGGGGACCTGTGCTCTGGTCCAATTGGCCATCCCATGTACCGGTATTTGAAAAGGAGAAGGATTAAGTGGATTTAAACAGTATAGGGGTGACAAGGGAAATTCCTGATAAGTTTAAGGCTAAAGACCAAGTACCTGTAGGATTTGAGTCATCCTAGCTCTTGTGGATCACCATCAAAAAAATGTTGATTGGATTAACTAGCGAAGGGTGCAGTTGAAGAAATAGCAGAACAGTTGGATGGTACTAGCCGAATGACCTAGGATGGCCCTAAACATGATGTTAGTCGAAAGGGGAGGCATTTGTGTTATGTTTGGGGGTAGTTATTATACATTTATCCCCAATAATACAGTCCCAAATGGAACTATCACCAAAGCTTTAGAAGCTCTGAGGGCCTTATCTGAAGAATTGGTGAAAAAATCAGGCATTGATGACCCCCTCATGAAGTGATTAGAAAACTGGTTTGGGGAATGTAAAAGGGTGGCACTGTCCATGCTAATTTCTTTAACCATCATAGCTGGGGTGCTCACAATACTTAGGTGCTACATTATCCCAGGTGCCCAAGGGTTAGTTCAGATGCTCATCAAGATCCATCTTAAAGAGGAAGATCACTATGATGAAGAGTGTGAAGAGGCTCTTCTCAGGTTTGAAGAAGAGACTAAAATGTGAAAATTAAAGGTTTGAAAAGAAAGAGAGGAGACTTGTAAAAATCCAACTACGTTTAGCTTTCACAAAGGTGATGCAGGTAGAGAAAGAGGCGGGCCTCTGATGCAAGCTTAGAATGGAGCCAAATCCTTAATGGCCAGAGTCAATAAAAATATAAAACATAATCGAAAGGAGAACCTTTAGTGGGAAGTTCAAATTAGTTAGATTTCCCGGATAGGTTGTAACTTTTGGAGTATCCAAACAGCAAAGAAACGGGAGGATCTGTGGGTCAGGCACAAGTATAACCATCTTAGCTTTCTGTTGTTTGGCACATCAGCCACCATTTTGTGTTTGGCTAGGCATCCATTCTTGCAAGATTGTGAATAAATTCCTTTCTCCTCCACAAAATACAAAACAAAACAATAATAACTGCAAAAGTTATAGTAACTGTAATTTATTGATCCTATCTAGATTCATTATAACTTCATAAGATAAGTATCATTAATCCCACTTTATAGAAAACCAAAACCATTCCAAAACTCAGAGAGGTTAAGTAATTGGGCTAATGAGTGGCAGTGCCAGGACACAAACCCAAGTCAATGTGACTCCAAATCTTGTTCTATTCCATCAACTCAGCTGCCTCCCTTTTACGGTCTTCCTTAAACTCCATGGTGTCCTCTTGTGCCTGTCCAGGCCCCTCCCTGAGAAGCTGGAGGCTGGGGGTGGAGCTAACCCCACTCACTCCTTACTTCCTCTGTGCATGTGGCTAGCGGGGATCCCTAGAGATCCCATCAATCTGAACCCCAGTAAAAGGCCATTTCCTCATAATGTACCCTGAACATCTGTAAAAACAATCTCTCTTCAAGCCCACGACTGGGCTTCATAATAAAAACTCACCATCCAATACAGCTTTAAAAAAAAATTCTGTGACATGTTAACTACTAGTGGTTAGTGATATTTATTTCCTAGTTATTCTGGGAAGATTCTTGCCTCTTGGATAATGCTAACTATGAGACACTGAATATTATTTTCCATTTGGAAGATTTTCTTGATCTTCAACTAGATAGGCTAGATCATACCATTGTAACAACCTCTAGATATCAGGGATTTTATTTTTCCTCACCCAAAGTCTACTCCAGGTTCAGGTGGCCTTGTCGGCAGCTAGCCATCAGGTGTTGACTCAGCACTAGGAGCTTTGATCTTACTGCTCTTTCTCTTTTACAATAGCCAAGGCAGTGGAAGAGAGAACATGGACTGCACAAGCAGCTCATATTTCACCGACCAAAGCAAGTCTCATAGTCATGCCTGATTCAAGGGGATGGAATTTACAATCTTCCCATGTTTCCAGAAGGAGAGGAGAGTTATAAATACGGGCAGAAGCATTGTTTATCCATAACAGCACTCCTAGGTTTTCCCATTATCCATAAGTGCGAGAAGTAGCGCTGTCAACAAGAGGGCTCGGTGAAAAGAGCACTGGTCGAGGAGTCAGGAGACAAGGATGACAGCCTCTTCTCCACTATTTCTTAACTGTATTACTATTTGACCTCTTCAGTTTGTTCATCAGTGTAATGAGGATAATGCTTGTTCTGTCAACCTTACAGGGTTAGTGTTGTGATCAAATTAAGTAATAAATGTGAATGTCAATTAGATAAGGAATAATTTGTTGTTATTCTTTATTCCTCTTTCAAGTAATTTTTTCCCTTAGAAGGAAGTCAAAGAATAACAATATAAACAACAAAAAACTGTATTCAGGAATCATAAGTTCATATCTTAATCCTCTCCTTAATTAAGGCTTTTGATCTCTCTGAGCCTTGGTTTCCTTGTCCATTATAGATGGCTACATTAGATCTATCTGCCCCGCATGAGATATTTAATATGAAAGCATTGGATAAATTTTAAAATGTTCTACAGATGACTGGGGTTATTATTTTTCCTTCCCTTTCGTATCTCTAGACTCTTCCCTTCCACTCACCTTCCCTTCAGCTTTGAACAAGTTCAGTTCTCCCAACCTTCAAAGGACACTTCTTCAGCTTTGCCCAATACCCACCCTACTAATTTTCCACACAATCTCTTTTTTTATGGCCCACCCAACTTCTTGAAAGTAAGGCTACATGTATGCCTGGTCCCCATTCTTATCTTCCATTCATTTTTCTTGTTACTTTTATTTAGCTTCTGCCCCCACCTATTAGTGAAAATGTTCTCTTAAAGGTCACCTGACTTCTTCATTAAGGTGTTGTAGGTCTTGCTTTTTCCTTGACCCAACTGCAACACTCGACAGTAGGAAACTCATTCTCCATAGTGTCTTCTCTGCTTCCTTCTGTATTACTTCTCTCTTCTGGGTGTCCTACTGCTCTGATGGCTCTTTCTCAATCTTTTTCTACTCCCTTTTTCTTTAGACAAGTTTTTCCAAGGCCCTATCCTTGGCTGTTCTTTTTCTCTTCCTAAAAAAATATTATCTAGGCTCATGTCTTCACCTACTTTCCAAACTCTACTGACATCTAAATTTAATTTTTATACCCAGATTTTTCCCATTGAGTTCCAACTCATATATCCAACTGCCAATTATTTCTCCCTGGATATATTTCATCCCTGGATATTTTATAAACTCATTGCTTTAAGAAGGGATTGTTTGGTTGTAAGTTATAGAAACCCATGCAAAGTGCAGCCAGTCTTCAGAGGATACAGAACAAGATGTTAGGAAGCATCAGATATCAAGCCGGCTTCTCCCCTTCATCTCTCCCATTTCCTTTTCTTCTTCCTCTCTTTCTCCCTCACCTTCCCTTCTTTCACCCCTCTCACCCTCCCTCTCCCTGTCTCTCTCCTGTTCCATTCTTTATTTTTATGCTTTACTAATATATGGCTTTTTCTAGTCCCTGCCATGTCTCTTCAGTTTAAGTCTGAATAGGGTCCCTGAGAATTTACATTCCTAGGAGAGAGAACCTTATTGACCCCACTTGGATTAGCTGTTTATGCTATTCCAATAAGTTGAAACCAGGGTAGACATTATGTACTCAGTGAGCATATTTTCAGAGAAAAGTCATGGACAGGTTTTCTGAGAAGGGGATGGGGAATGTGGTGGACAAGCTCTACAGTGGTCACCCATGATCTCTGCATCCTGGTGTCAATGAACTTGGATAACCCCCTCCCCAGTCAAGCATCAGACAACACAGAGCCCTAGCTGACACCTTCATTGCAGCCTTGTGAAACCCTAAAGCAAGGGACCCAGCTAAGCTGTGTCCAGACTCCTAACACACAGAAACTGTGAGCTAATAAATGTGTGCTGTTGTAAGCCACTAATTCTACTGTAATGTTGCTATGCAGCAACAGATAATTAATACAAGGAAGAAATTACTAGAAGAGAAAATATTTCATATTTCTGATATAAACTTGAAACGTTCAAAAAAATATCTCCCCAAACTTGCTAACCCTCAACACTACTGCACATGGAATCAGCATCAGCTTCTACTATGAGTCATTCTTGACCTCCCTCTCTACCTCCCACCATCAACCTACCTAATCTGACTGATTCCGTCTCCTATTGGTTCTCGCCAGGTCCCACTGATTATATCTATAAAAATCACCATCCTATTGATTCTCTCACGGAAATTTTTCTCATGTTCATTTTTTACTTTCTCTGTTATTACTCTTGTATATCTAATTGATTCTATATGTTATTGGCTTTATTTTTCGAAACACCTCTCATGTCCATCTCTTCCTCTCCATTCTCATTGTTCCTACCCTGATCCTCGACCACATTATTTCCCGTGTGGTTTATTCCCTCTGCTGCCTGACTGGTCTTTCTTCATTCAGCTATAAAACAGGAATATAACATTTATCTTCTAGGCACCTGTTACTTACTAAATAGTGCTCCATCCCTCCTCCCCTGCTTAATACACTGTCTAGTTTTCTTTCCCAAGCTTTAATGGGTTACCAGTTGCCTGTTAAAAATCTTCCAAACTGATTTATTCAGAATCTGGTCCCAACCTCTCTTTCCGGCCTCATGGTCAAGGGTTCCCTCACCACTTCCCTGCCTGTCTCTGTAACTGACCATTCTGTGTTCCCCAAACATGCCACCCATTAACATTCCTGCATGTCTTTGAATTAGTTATCCCCACCACCTGGGATTTACTTCTTCCTCTTCTCTATCTGGAAAAAAATCCTTTCTCTATCTGCCACATCTCAATGTAAATATTAATTCCTTTGTAAAGCTTTTCCCAAATCTAACACTTTACCACCAGGAACAAATAATTATTCCCAAGTTTGTTCTGGCCCTTGATCATATTTCTAAGAATGCATAGCATTTTTTCCCTTTTTGTTAGAGTCAGATATGTGACCCAGATAGTAGCAATAGAGCTATCAGACCAGCTAGGAAGACAATTCACTGGGATGTGTGCTTCACGATTATCAAATCTTCTAGAATGCCTGAAAGAGGAAGAGCAAGAGGAGTAGATGAGAAGGCAACACTGCTGAGAGTGGGAAAAGGAAGGGGTCATTGTTCTAGGAGTAAGGGGGGTTGTTTCTGCTGGAAGGCCAGGAGATCTAGGAGAAGGAAATGGAAAGTGGAAATGAATTAGCAAACAAGGCACTTGCTGGTGCCCACTGACTGAGAATGTAATGGTACTTCTTCCTGATTGTAATCTGTATATTAAAAGAACTCATATATGATTTTGCCGTTGATTAAGGTTTTTTTCCATTACTATAGTTTAATAGTTCATGCATGAAAGGAGTCTGGATTGTCCTAGACAGGCTGGATGGACAACTGCTAAATTAAGTGACACGCCTCAATCCAAGGGTCTTGTGAAAGAGCAGATGTGGGTTAGGCTTGTTTTGGGCTGCAATATCTAGGATATCTAATAAGCGACGACCTAAATAGTAAGGGGTTTATTTGTCTCAAATAAAAGAAGTGTTTGCATAGGTAGTCCAGGGTGGTGTGGGTCCACCAAGGAACCCACTCCCCCTCTCCCCATCTGCCAGCTTTAAAGATGGCTGCTGTGCCTCAGGCACCACCCTCATTCCTTGCAGGAATAAGGAGATGAGAGCCAGGCTCCACTTCTGCTTATGTTTCTTTGGCCACAGCTGCAGCATGAACATGGTCACTCCCGGCTGCAACGGAATTTGGAAGGTTCGTTGGTAGTTTTTCAGACTCTATATTGTATATAGAGAAAGACAAATGAAAAGTGGGCTGGAAGTAAGCTAAACTACTACATCTACCACAGCTGAATTGAAATAAATTTTAGAGTTGTTTGTCGCTCCTTTAGATATGATCTCCCTGAAGGCAGGGATACTGGTTTAGTAATCTCAAAGCAAACAAACAAGCTAACAAGCAACACCGGAGATCTGGCATATACTGAGGTTCAACAAATATTGGTTGAATCATTGAAGGAAATAACAGTAAATAGGGTCCTAAAAGTGAAAGCTAATGGCCAATACAGATACTCCCAAACAGGAAATGATGTAATAGCCATTTCCATGGATATTTATTTTTACCTAAGCCTACTTCTGAAAGGACTGAGGATATATTATGTAAATAAAGCAATCCAAAATAAAGCAATTCAGAATAAAAACAAGGCAGAACAGCTAGGGGAGAAGTGCAATCACGTTGCAAGTTAGTATAAAAAATTATTGAGCACGAGCCAGGCAAAATGGATTGTCAAGTAGTAAAGAATTTTTGTAGGTATTTATAGCTGTACTTCCTAGACATAAAAGGAATATGATGATGGGAGAAAGACAAGCGAGGTCAAATAAATACAAAGAAGCCAGGTCGTAGAGTCTAATGTGGGCTTTGGGGAGACTTTATGGGCGGTGGCCCACTCCACGTTTAACTGCTGCTACAAGTATCTCCCCTTTGAAGACCTCCAGGTCTACAGGAAGACATTGTTAGCATCTGCTTCTCCTTTTGGTATCCACCTACCAACCCAGGAGAAGATTCCTCTTCAGGGATTCCACAGAGTTTAAGAACCTACCGCGGGCCAGACATTGTGATAGGTGTTTTCACAGTTTCATTTCATCTGATTTATGAGCCAGGAGTTAAGTTGGTAAAATTAATTTTCCTTCTGCTGCTGGCCTGCCTGAATATTACACTAGGAACAGGCCTGGAGTAAGAATGCAATAAAGGTTGCTTGAATAAAACAACAAAGTAATATCTCATAATTATGTGGTACTTCACCTTATAAAGTACTTTCCCTTATACTACCATAGTTGTCACTCAAAACAGACGTATCTGCTAATAAATAGTACAATGCGACATTCCCCATATTCAACACCGATCCATGAATTCACTAAACTAGCGTGTGTTGGACACAGGATGACCTCTGACATTTTCAGGCCTAGGGCAAGAACATAAATGGAACTCCTCATGCCACATGTTTAAATATGCAAAGTTTATAAATCAAGTTAATAAATAGTTAAATAAAATATGTTGTTTTCTTTTACTTTTACTAATGCATCCTCATAAGAATCTGGGAAGCTGGGTTCAATTTTTGAATTTTAGAGTTCCTTAGCATGGCTCCCTGCCCCTGCTCCACCCTGCTTCCCTTTCTACCGCTGTCCTTGCCCCACACTACAAGGGCCCTTGCACATCTATATGTGGACACTGTAGTTTGCATGTCCAACTTACACCTGCCCCTTCCACAAAGTGTCACTCTTTAGGGATATCTGATCTCCAGGAAAAAGCTCACTCATAACAAAGGACACTCCCAGAAGACTGGGGGAAAGCCTGGAAAGGCCTTTGGGATAGGGAACTGTAGGGTCTTAAGTACTCAGAGAAAGGACTACAAGGAGGGGTAGCAGGATCCAGGTGGGCATATTACCTTGGCCCCATGGGGTGGGCTGTGACCAAGGAAGAGCCAGGTACTCTGAAGCTCTGGGCTAAGGCAGGAGTGATGGTGTACATTCCATGTATCCAGGGCTGTGCTAGGCAAATTCCCAGTCTCATCTATCCAGACCACAGCATCTACCCTCTGATGAAGGTCTTCAGTAGAGAACTCCTATTGAACCCTGAACCTAAGTATTTTAGTTTGCTGATGCTACTAGAATGCAAATATACCATAATTGGGTTGGTTTTTATAAAGGAGTTACAAGTTTACAGTTCTATGGCCATAAAAGTATCCAAACTAATGCATCCAGAGAAAGATACCTTGACTCAAAAAAGGCCATCAGCGTCAGGAACAACTCTGTCAACTGGGAAGGCACATGGTTGGCATCTGCTGATCCTTTGGCTTCTGGTTTCAAACAGCTTCCCCTGGACGTGTGTTCTTTCTGCATCTCCACATGCCTCTGTCTGTGTCAGCTCTGAGCTTTTTTCCAAAAAGGGTTTCCTCTTAAAGGACTCCAGTAAGCAGATTAAGACCCACCTTGAATGGGTGGAGATACATCTCCATGGAAACAACTTAATTAAAAAGATCCCATCCACAACTGGGTGTGTCACATCTCCATGGAAACAATCCAATCAAAGTTTCTACCCTTAACAATAGGTCTGGCTCCACAAGATTGGATTAGGAAAAAGAGCATGGCTTTTCTGGGGTACTTAACATCTTCAAACCAGGACACAAAGGATGAGCACTGTCACAAAAATAAAGCATTTTACTCTATAAAGAAGCACCATATTTGTGAAATTATATATCTTACTGGAGAAGCTGAATATATAAACAATGATCTACTATATAATGCTAAAGAAGTACTGTAATACAAGTGAGTACAGTGGGATTAATAGCATAAAGAAAAGTAAATTCTCACTGAGGCACTAGTGAAGTTTCTTTGAGGAGGTACCATGCTGAAAATTAAAGAATGGCCAGGATTTGGGTAAGCAAAGAAAGTTGGGGACAAGAAGGGAATTTCTTCATAAGAAAACAGCATGGTTTAGGAGAATCAGGAGCCCTACTAGAACCTGGCACACTAAGAATTTACAATTTCACAAGGAAGGCAATGGAAAAATGGCTCATTCAGCCAAAATCACAACACTGCCTGGGACCATTTTGCAGAGCAGAGTGTTCCATACACTTCTCTGAACCTTGAGCTCCTCACTGCATTACAACTCCCGACGGTCACTTTCAGAAATAAGAACTGAAATCATTAAGAAAAGATCAAATTATTATAAAAGTTTTGAAAAAAAAATTTTCAGTCGCAGAGTAAGTTTTCTATTAGTGGAATAATTCATTTGAAAGGAACACCTCACTCTCCAAAAATATATGCAGGGTTATCCTAATGTTTCGTCAGTGTGAGTCTGGAACTGCTAAGCAACTGAGGAAAACTAGTATAAGCATTATCTGGGCTCCTGGATGAAGACAAAATGCTCCCTTTTAACGCTTCCCCAAACTGCTGTGGAATTGTTAACCTTAACCGAGGTAATGACAGTCCAGTCCATTAGAAAACACCTGCCAAAACCCAACAAGTGCTAATGGAGGTACGTCTCCTGCAGACCATCAAGGAAATAAGTAATGAAGCCTTTCCCCGTAACCTAAGGAGTGAAAGTTTCCTTTTAACTTCCTTCTTTCCTTGCTTCCTCCTTCCTTTCCCTTTCCTCTATACCATGTAACCATCTGAGCCTTGCCACCTTGGAAAAACAGCAAAGTGCCCCCCGCTACACACACACACACACACACACACACGCACACACACGCACACATCCCTCTGTTCCTATTTTTCCCTTCCTTCCCATCTTCCATTCAGAAAAAAAAGCACAAGTGGAAAAAAATTACTACACATACAGAACTATTTTTAACCTTCCAATAATCTGTTCCTAGTTCTTTGTCTTTCCATCTGTCCCTCCTCTCTGCTTCTTTTGGGCGTGACTGATCTTTTCCTTTTCTCCTCCACTTTCCCACTTCTCTCTCTTCTAAGGATATCAATTTGTTTATTCATTCCTCTATTCAATGCATATCTATTGAGCAGTTTGCTGGTGATTGGCAAAGAAAGAAGATAAAAGGCAGATTCCCAACCATCAAAACGCTAATAGAGATATAGAAAACTGCAGCACGACGTGAAGTGCCTGGAAGCTCCTAATGGGAGTGACTCACTCTCCCAGCTTTTAACGAGGTGGCTCAGAAGCTTAAAGAGGCATCTGCATTGCAGGCGAAGGAGAACGGAGAGAAATGAGGAGACCACACAGACCCAGGATGGAGAAGTGGAAAGAGGAGCGAGGCTGTAGTTACACAGGTGGAGGTCAATGAAGTATCCTTCTGTCTTTGTATGAAATCTTCTGTTTAAACTTTAAATTAAGCTTGAGAAGTTTCTGTTCCTTGAAGAAAGTGATTCCTGACTCCACCTATCTAGGTGTCTACTGTTTCTTGGTAATCTAATGTGAAGACCTGATTATTTTCTTAAAAGGACAATTAAACATAATTGAGAATAGGAAAAAGGATTAACAAAATAAACACACGGAAACTTGAAGGTAGGAATTAATAAATTCCAATCATGATCATTATTAAGCAGGATTTCTTAGTGAACCCTGTATTCTCTAATTTAGACCCTCCCTTTTGACCATTAAACCTTTTAAGTTGAGGCCCCACCCTCTCCTCCTGTTGACATCATCCATTGGTCTCCATCCGACCTCACTCAGGTCCCTGCTGCAGCCTTACTATCCATATGCTACCAAAACATCACTGCCCTGTGTCCTCTCCCTTGAAGACCAAGCTCTGAACTCACACAGAGAGACTGGAATATCTAGCTAATCTGACTGGCCACATCATACTAGCACGCTACTGAAGTCGGAACAGCCCCCTTTTCCTGGTAATACCTATATAATTAGTTACGTAAGCAAAAAAAAAAAAGCAGAAAACAAATACATCCATAAGCTCTTTGCCCTAATAACCCCCCCAATATCATTGTGAGGGTAATACGTGCAGGCTGTATTATATAGAAGTTTGTACATAATTTACTTTACAAAAATAGGTTCATACTAAACAAACTAATCTGTAATTTTCACTATTGGGTTAGGAATGCCCTGTTAATGGCAAGTAGTAGGCATCAACTTAAACAGATTAAGCAGAAATGGAAAATAAAGTATGACGTGAACTCAAACTTTTTAGCCAAAGTGGCAGGGACGAGGGCCTGGGACCTCCCTTCCTTCCCCTCCCTTTGCCTTCTTGGTCTCTTTCCCCTAATCTCTCTAAACATCTGTTCCATCGTTCAATAATAATTTAACAGTGTCTTTATTTGTGTTTTTATCTCCTATCTCAGGCCTAATGTTGAATATTCTCTCTTCTTTTCTTTATTAGATTTTTTTCCCAGAAGTTTACCTTTTCCTCCTTTTCATAGGACCCCTCCTTGGAATGTTTTCAATAAATTCTACCATTTTTCTATTTTAGATTAAAGTTCACTAACTTTTTAAATTTATTAATTTCTGCCTTCTTGTTTCCTTGTGTTTGTTATTCTTTTCCTATTATCAGTCATGCCCAAACTTCTTTTAAAGAAAATAACAAAGGCACATGAGAATTTATACCCGGCATCTTTACTAGATGATGTGCCAGCCTCAGAGAATGGCTTTGATGGGGAAATTATGAGGTACATTGGAGGGGCAGCTAATGTGGAAGCAGACTTCTGAGGTAGCACTTCTCCAAACACAGGCACAGTGTCATCTAGCTGCTACCCCTCTGTATGGTTCTAGAAGGTCCTGAATTTTAAAAAGAAATGATCCTTACATACCTATTAAAATGACTAAAATCCAAAATACCAGCAACCCCAAATGTTAGCAAGGATGTGGAAGAACAGGAACTCTCACTTGTTGCTGAAGGGAATGCAAAATGGTACAACCACTTTAGAAGACAGTCTGGCAGTTTCTTACAAAGCTAAATAGAGGCTTACTATATGATCCAGCAATAACACTCCTAGCTATTTACTCAAATGAGTCGAAACCTTATGTCCGCCTAAAAACATAATTGATGTGTTTTGAAATTTATAGCTTTTTTATATATATGATATTGTTCACAAAAAAAGAAGGAAAAAAGTCTATTGTGATGATAAAAAATCTGAGAGGATCATATGGTAGCCCATGACAAACTCTGGGATCTGTCCTGTAACTACTTGTTGAAGAGTGCTTTGAAAACTATTACTTTTTTATTTCTTTGCTTCGTATGTATGTTATACTATACAATTTTTAAAAAGTTGAAAAAAATAAAGGTGATCGAGGAGTTAGTTATACAGAGAAGGTCAGGTTTAACAAATGAGTATGATTGCTGAATCAGTATATTGATACATCTTTTAGCCTCCAGTATCCTAGAGCAGCTAGAAATAAAAACCTAAAATTATGAAATTGGAACCCATACCAGACTCTGAAATTTGTTCTACAACTGATTGTTGCAAAAAATCTATTGGTTTTTTGTATATATGTTATTTTTCACCAAAAAACAGAGAGAAAGAAGAGTATAATAGAGAAGAAAGGATTTAGCAAATGAATATGACTGCTGAATCGATAGATTGATATTTCTGTGGGTCTCCAGTGTCTTGGGGCAGCTAGAAGGAAAAATGAAAAATCATGGAAACGTAACCCACACCAAACTTTAAAATCTGTTGTATAACTACTTGTTAAAATGCACTTGGAAATTTATTACTTTTTTGTGTATATATATATATATATTTACAATTTTAAAAAGTTATAAAAAAAGAATTGAGCTATCAAGCCACGAAGAAGACATGAAGGAACTTTAAATGCATATCGCTATGTGAAAGAAGCCAGCCTGAAAAGGCTATATATTGTATGATTTCAGCTTTATGACATTTTGGAAAAGGCAAAACCACGGACACAGTAAAAAGATAAACAGTTACCAGGGCCTCAGGGGGAGGGGGCGATGATGAGGTGGAGGATGGGGTATTTTACAGGCAGTGAAACTATTCTGCATGATACGGTAATGGTGGGTACTTGTCATTATGCCCATAGAACAGTACAACACAAAAAGTCAACTCTAATGTAAAATATGGACTTTAATTAGTAATAATTTATCAATATTGGTTGAATTGTAACAAATACACCACACGAATACAAGTTGCTAATAAGTAGGAAAAACTGGGGAAAGGGGATAGATGAGAACCCTCTATGTTCTCTGTGAATTGTTCTATAAACCTAAAACTGCTCTAAAAAATGAAGTCCATTAAAAAATTCAGAGGGAAAAGGATTTTTAAACTATGGGGTAAAGAAAGAAATGACACTAGCATTTATTGCATGTCTACTATTTGTCATACATTGTACTAGTCACCCTGAAACATCTCCAAAAAGGAAGATAGCATCATCTCCATTTTGGCAATAAAACAAATCTGGGTCAGAGGGTTGAAGTGATCCACCCACTTGCATAATTAGTAAGTGACAGAGAAAAGGTGAGCCAATATTTATTTAACTTTATATTTAAAAAAAATTATTTCCACTATCACATGATGTCTCACATACTCTTCTGAAAAAGACACACACACACATACACACACACAAACCCACAAGAAGACATAATAAAAACTTAGCTAAAGCAGCACTATCTGAGGTCAACAAAACTTTTTAGGGTGCTTAAAATCTCAAGTATTACAAGGGCAAACATTTTATGCATATCCATCTAAGATATATAGATAGATATCTCTGTCTATAATAACCATCTATTCTTCCATCATCTATCTCTATAGATGTATTTTTCTTGATTTTCTGAAAAGATGAGCTATGAGGATGCAGTAGAAGCAGCTGTTTTGGAAATATTGCCTTTTCTTTGTTCTGAATGCTATTTAAACATTGGCAGGGGGCCTCATTAAAGATGAATCGTTGAATTAGCAAGTAGTGTTGTAGCTGGAAGAGACAGCATGTGCTCCTGTGGTGAAAACAGATTTGCACAAAGGAGGGAAGGTTTGGGGGTATGAGGGGGTGGGAGGTGGACAGAGGATCAAAAGACCTGAGACACAGCAAAGTCAAGTGCTTTACAATATTCTCTAACCTGCTCAGTGCCACAGGGAGGCACGAAAAGGCAGGAAAGGGAGCTGTAAGGAACTCCATCGTTTTTGAAGAATGAATGTTAAAAGGGAATCTTCCACTTTAGGGCAATTCCGGTCATTCATAGCTACCATTTCCTCCACTTCATAGTGACAGGGTGCCCTGCAGCCTCAGAGTCTGAAGACTTGAGCGCAACATCCCTTCAGACTTTGGAATGCCAGCCATGCTCTTTAACAAACACAAAATGAATGATTCCAGGATGACCCCCTCCCCCGCCTTTCTCTTCTTGTGCTTCTCTAATTTGGAGGTAGCAAAAGGTATCAGCAATTTTGTTTCTTTGAGTCCACATCACAGGTTCTACATTGTTTTTGTGATGGCTTCCACTTGCCTATGGATTTAGGAATGAAATAGTCATGCTAACAGGGACTCCTGAGGGATTAAATTATTCCATCCATGAGCTGAGCAACCACCTGGGAGCTCCCTAAAGTTGCTTCATCCCTTAACTCATGTGTCAGGTGATATGTAATTTCACTTCAGACTATACTTTTTCCCTGACTTTTTGATGCTTCAGAATTTGAGGAGGAAGAAAGTAAGAGGGGTAGATAGAGGAAGAACAGGTGTTAAGGTACTAACCGTTCTGAGTCTCTTATATACGGACAATGGTTGGTACAATTATACAAGTAAAGAAACTGAGACTCAGAGAGAATAACTTGCCAAAATCATATAGCTGATAAAAAGTGCAGGTGGAACTCAAAACCAGATTTGTCTGACTCCAAAGCCCAAACTCTTGATCTGATAATTCTCACAGATATTTCTGGATCTGATAAGATAAATTATTTGTGTACATGAGTCAGTGGCCTAAATTGGAGACCCTAAAAGAAAATTTTCTCTGATTAACTTGCCCCCATTGAGGACCTGCAGAATCTTCTGGCATGAGCCTCTAAAAGGATCTTGTCTTTTTCTCTTTCTTTACCTTCCAAAATCCCACTGTGTAAAAAATCCAAACCCAAATGGCCAGAGGCTTGAGAGCAGCTGCATCTTTGTCAACCTTCTGGGTTCCAACGTTAGTTGATTCCACTCCTGACATATGCCCCCTGTCTTACCAACCAGTGACCTCTGATGTTTCTCCTTCAGAAACTTGGGTACTTGAAGTGCAGGCAGGGTTTGATTTACAAAGGGTAGAGCAGTTGATCTGCACTAACTAATTAAATTCAGAGCATGCTGAACAAGGACCCCTATTCTAAAACCTCAAACAAACTTTCTATCATGCCTTCCCACTACCTGCCCCCACTCCTCCATGGGTTTGAGACTAAAAGTCTCTGGTAATATTCAGGGTCCCTTTATCACCATAAAAAAATGCAGCTGTGAGACAGATGTCTCCCTATTCTTTCATCTAGACTCTTGGTTCACTAGAACCAAGGTTATTGAAGTGGCTGAAAGCAGAGATAGACTGTTAGGGGTTGAATTGTGTCTCCCAGAAAGATACATTGAAGTCCTAACACCCAGGCCCTCAGAACATGACCTTATTTAGAAATAGGGTCACTGCAGATGGAAGTAGTTTGATTAAGATGATGTTATACTAGAGTAAGGTAGCCCCTAATCCAATACGACTGCTGTTTTGACAAGAAGGAGAGAAGAGACAGACAAGAGATGGCTCTGCTGTTTTTTGATAAGGGGGTGGGGATATTGATTAGGGTAGAAGCTTGAACCTCAAAAAAGAGTAATTAGCATGGCCATCTCTAAGCACAATTGCGAAGAAATCAGAATTTGTCATTTGATCTGGATCACAGTTTCCTCGGGCTGCCATAACAAAATACTACAGACTCGGTGGCTCAAAGCAACAGAAATATATTGTCTCACAGTTTTGGACACCAAAAATCTGAAATCAAGGTGTTAGCAGGGCCATGCTCCCCTGAAACCTATAGGGGAGAATCCTTCCTTATCTCTTCTAGCATCGAGTTTTCACAGCAACCCTTGATGTTGCTTGGTTGGCAGTTGAAACCCTTCATTCTCTGCCTCTGTTGCCACATCTCTTGTCTGTTTCTTCTCTTCTTCTTATAAGGAAGCTTATTAGGGGGCTGCTCTACTTCACAATGGCTTCCTCTTAATTTACCTACTTCCATCTGCAGGGACCCTATTTCCAGTTATGTGGAAGGTACAAAGAAAATGGTCTGTGGCTATTCTTAGTAAGGCCTTCACACACTGGTGGAATCTTTTTCCCTTAGTCTGTCAAGAAAGCCCAGTTTAAATTAGCAGCATAACAGACTTCATGGCCCTTTAATCTTGCCCCACCCCATGCTGGGTCATACCAAAAGGCCAGTGAACACCACTGGCTGGTTTGACAACCTTTCATCAGCCATGCCCTGGATGGCCCTGCATATCTGAAACCTGAAGATCTCCAGTGGATGCAATTCAACTTTATCACCTCAGACTCTTGGACTTTCTTGGCTTTCTTCTCCTCGCTCCAATGTTTTGTTTTTTGCTCACCCATTGCAAAACCTGTCTGTCTCCTAACTCTTTTTTTTGGTCACCAACATTAACTCCTGCTTTCTTTGGGCTGCAGATGCAGACCAGACTGTAGTCTTTCTCCCCTAGAACCCTTTTCCCTGGGGAGTTACCAAGGAGTTCTCTGGCCACCCTGTTTCTTTGTTTTCATGCTTTCACTAAAAGACAGTTTAGAAACACTTTCTCCAAAGACTTTTCTGCTCTGAGGCTATGCACCCCTTCAAATTCACTGACCTTTATCATCTGAATGGTGAAATGAAATGGCATAAAACACCTCTCTGACAAAAAATATAATATATAGATTTGGATAGACTCTCAACCCTTATTACTTTATTAGCTGTGTGAGCCAAGTTTACCTGTTTGAGACTGTTTCTTAATCTTGAAAAATGGGAGATGATACTACTTAGCCTCCTTAGTAAGTATGAGCCTTAAATGCACATAAATATATCTAACTCAGTGCCTGGCACATAGTAAGTAACCAGACTACTGGAAAGTTCTTCCCCTATGCCTCAAGCAAAAATCGGCTGTCATTCCTTTTGAACAATGGGCCCAATTAAAATGGTTATTATCCCAACTAAAATAATGAACACTATCAAATCAGAATGTCAGCAAAACTTGCCAACAAGCAAGAAGCATTTTCTTAAAGAGCAAACCACAGATTTAGGAACTTTGCTAAGATTATAGAGTAGAAATGGTATAACCATTTGTCACAGCTTCTGCGGTTATATACAGATGCTAAAAACAAAGTGGCGTCCTTTTGAAAGCAGGTACAATATTAAACTTTATCTCTCTACCTCAAGTTCTTTGCCTCTATCTTAAATTCAAGAACTATTGCTTTGATTTTTGCCAGTGTTTCAACTGATGCTTGGTTTTCTCTTAGTTTTAAAATGCAACCAACTCATTTTCTATCTATCGGAAAAAAGAGAGAAAAAACAGCCACGTGTTTAGAAATAAGTACCCACATATTTATTGCTTCTCTTTTTTTTAGATTTAATACCGCATAACTGTGTATAGCCAAAAATAGATGAAGGTGCTGCCTTAATTAAGGGACATGGGCAGTGGGAACAGTTGGTGACTTAAATGAAAAGGCTTTTCCTGGTGACCAGAAACATTCCAGGATGACAGCCTTAACCCCAGCTACACTGTTTTGCAGCTCTGATAAAGAACTTGTCTCTTATAAACTGACGTTGCATGACATGTCTAAGCAGACAGGCCCTCGGTTAAGAAGGTTTTGTTTCGTACTGTTCAGTATCTCTGCCCTCCCTGTACTTTCTCAGGTTGGGTCATAAAAAAAAAAAAAAATTGTACCAAAAAATGTACTAGAAACTATTGATTTCTGTTGTGCTAAAGCCCCTGACATTCCAGTGCGATGAAGATATTGCTGTGGACCCTGTGAGCCTTCTCATACTTCTCTTCTGCTTATGAGGGTCTCTGAGGATGGTATTAAAGATATTGTAGTTCCCACTCTCTGACTGTGGGATATCAGCAGGGTCTCTCCTGTGTAAAGAATAATTATCAGCACTGCTGTTACCTCTAGTAAGTGTGTAATTACATGCTCGGTTTTGTGGGCTCTAGGCTGTGCAATTTTAAATTATACAATAATGTCAAATTCTCTCTCACTCACTCTCTCTCTTTTTTTTTTATTTGAAAGGGGAGGTGGGCAAATTTTTTTTAAGAGGCAGGAGTTGGAGAGAGGGAATAGCCGGCCTTTCCCCCCACACCAGCAGCATCGACAGCGCGGTAATCAGGGAGGTCAGATGCTGCCTCTTCATGCCCAGGATTTCAACCTAAGAGGTCGCCTCTTTAAAATAGAGGAATTTATTCGGCGGGGAGAGGACGGGTGGAATGAAGGCGGAAGGGGTGGCCAAAAAAGGGGGATGGGGTAGGAGTAAGGAAGGAAAGAGGGCAGGCTAAGGAGTGGGGGCGGATGGTAACAGCAAATCCAGCAACATCTCCTCCAAAAAACCAGCGTGTGGGAAGCGTTCTCTACTCGCTGAATTCCAGCCAGAAATTAAAGTAGATGGAGTCCGTCCCAGCGTGAGGTTTTGGAGCAGGTCGGTATCAGTTCCCCGCTAAGGAAAACAGCCTGAATGTGACAAACAATCTTCGGGATAAAGGGCGGGCCATCAGTGGGGGGGTCAGGGTCTCCCCACTTGCGCCCCCGCCTGAGGAGCCATCGCGAGCGGCCGGCCCCTCCAAGCCTCGGCCTCGGCATGCCCATCTGGGGACGTACGGACCCGGAGCGGGAGAAACGCGCCCCGACGGACCCCAGCGAGCCGGGTTCTCATGGTTCTGGGATTCCCAGCCGTCTGTCCCCCACTGCAGAGCTGCTGTCTGTCCTGCCTTTGACTCTCTCCTTCCCACGGTGGTAAAGAGATGGTGACTCTTCTGTCCACCTGAAGCCTTGGCAACACCCATTGTATCCTCTGGGTACAGATTCTGGCTTACAGACATCTCTCTTAAAAGGGACTCAGTTGGCCATGTGTTGATTTATTCAACAGCCCTTTTAACAATTGCTAGGGCCCAGCATCCTCTGTTTCTTCCCAACCCCCCAAAGAGGCTGCCCACACATCCTCAGTCCTGCTCCAGCCCTGTCCGGACATATCACGGAATTTTCACACATGGAGTCACCTCCTGGCTGCTACCTCTGTACCAATAGCCCTCCTGCCTAACACTGGTCTTCGCTTCTGCAGTCTCACTTCTTCCCATCGCCTCCGTGCCATGAACATCCCAGCTCCTAAAAATTTAAGAGCATAGTAACCCTTATATGACAGATGAAGAAGACAAGGTGGAAGATCAATCAACCAGGTCCCTGGCCTACATTCATGTCTTATTCCCATTTCACCACGCCACTTCTGAGGACACCTGGCATAGACTGTGCCAACATTTCAAGCAGCTCAGGAGCTGAATTGATATAAGTTATATTGCACACATAAAATAAAAAATAACACCAAACATTTACTGAACCATATATGTCTTATTTGATTTTCACAATAACCTTTTGGGTTAGGCACTATTATGAAGCTAAAGAGATGAGGAAAATGAAGGCAGAGAGAAGGAAATAACTTATATTGCTCCTGGGTAGAGGCAGGATTTGAACTCGGGTCTGCCTGACTCTGGAGCCTACATGTTTAACTCCTATGCTTAGAGCTCCCCAGTACAGTCAAAAAATATGTTGAGGTGAGGTTTAGGAATGAGCCCATGGCCTTCGGTAGACTTTTCTCTCCTTGTCTGTCCTGTTCCCTTCCATCTTGCAAAATATAGTTCACTGTTTCTTTCCTGCACAGTCCCAGATTGATTTTTGGTTTGAGGCAGTTCATGTGCATGGTCATTAAATCATCTCAAACTGACAAGGAATCAGTGAGCAGGCTTAACAAAAGCTAGGTTTCCATCTCTGAAAGCCCAGCCTGCCACCAGACTCTCCGAGACTTCCTCCTCACAGTCCATCCATAAAACGTCTTCAATCGGAAAGAAGACAACTATATCAAGAGATTGCCAACCAAAATAGATTGGGTCAGATTGAGTTTCTGAATTTAATCATCACATTCTGTGGTTTTCTAACTCCCCACAGTTTCTGTGGAATGTGCTAAAGGTAGGCAAACGGAGCTGGGCAAATAGCGTTTTAAAACTGTAAATAACAACCTCTTGCATTTAAAGAAATGTTTTCATTTCGTGGTGTTTTCACATATATTATCCCAGTTGACGCTTCATCAACCCTGTGAAGAAAAGAAGACAGCTATTTTTATTCACCTTTACCCCCTCCCTGCAAGCATCTTTTGCAGAGAAAATGGAAACAAAAGGAGATTTAGTTACTTGGTCAAAATTCAAAAGGGAACGGAGGGCTGAGTCCAGCACCCTGGGAAGTGTTGGATATCGCGTGACTTGGTGTGACTTCCCAGAAATGGTCACCGCCTACCTGTGGCTATTGTTTTAAAGGTTACCGGACACTACCTCATCCATTATATCATTTTAAAGAAAAAAGGACCAAACCTTCACAGACGTTAAATGACCTTCCATCTAGATAGGGTGGAATTAGAACTTAAGCCCCAAGATGAAATCTTTCCCCACCTCCCGCCTCGCCCCAATGCTGCTTCCAAAGTGTCCTGCATTGAAGACCTTCTGGAGCCTCATGCAAGGCAGAAGAAAAGAGCTTAAGCAATTAGGATTTATAGGAAAATGCGGATGAGCAGGGAGGGGTCGCAGGGCACATCCCAGAGGTACTTGCAGACCTCGGGGATACAGTGGTGAGCAGGAGAGGCCAGATCCTGCCCTCGGGAGAGTGTCTGGAATCAGATTTTCACCCAAACAAATACATAGTTACAGACGGCAAAATGAGATGAAAGAAAAGTACAGGGAGCCATGAGGGAGTAGAGCAGGGGGCTCTAATCTGCCTGGGTACCTGAAGGGCTTCCTTGAGGTTGAGTGAGCTTTCAGCTGAGATGGGAGGGAACAGGAGTCCTTAGGCTAAGTGGGGAGGAGCAGGGCACAGACAGTGAGTCTTGGGATACTGGGAGGCTGAGGAGTTGAGATTGATCTGGATCTCGAAGGATGGATGGCTGTGGAAAGGGAGTGGGTACGGAAGGCATTTCCTGAGGGAATGAGCGTGCCGGTGGAGTAAAAAGGCAGCAGAGAGCAAGTACCGCTAAAGCCAGATTATCATCCAGTACCCTGTGGAGACTGGCCACCTCCTACTTTCTGACAGCAGCGATAGGAAAGGGTCCCACTGAATCTTTTCTTCCTCCCCATTAACCTGCTCCTTCATCACTCTAACTTATACATGTGAGACAACGTAAACTTTGCAAAATAGTAGCTCAAACTAAGTACACGATGAAGTCTGTTGGATGGGAAGCTGCAAGGACTCAGGTGCAAACAATGGAGGAAAGTCTAAATCAGGCAGGCAGGGCAGAGAGCCAGAGAAAATGTGACTAATGGGCTTTCAGCCAGGGAAAAGCATGGCAACAGGGACTCGGGGGGCGGGGGGCGGGGCACCAAGAACTGGAGTTCCAGGCATGCTGTGTAGTAGGGACTAACCCACCCACCCCCAACCTCCCCACCTGTGGACCTGCGATTCTGGGCAGGACACCAGTTCCCAAGGGAAGAAGAAGGCAAAAAAGCAAGGAGGAGCGGGAGTACGGAAAGAAGCCATGCATGAGCTGAGCAGCCTCGGAGCAGCACCCTTCCCCCAAGGAGGCAATATACTAGTGTGAATTATAGCATGTGCAAATAGGCCCTTGACAGGTACTTGTGATAATCGTAAAGATAAAAATATAAATTTCTAGACATCTACACAAGTTCTCCTAAAGAGCTCATTTAGTTATTAAACTTACAGCCTTTTAGAACAGAAAAAGGACCTTAGAGATTAGCCAAATACCCCTTCTTTTTACAAATGAGGAAACAGATCCAGAGAGGTTAAGTCACTTGACAAGGTCGCACAGCTAATTAGCAGCAGAGTTGGGATGAAAACTCAGGTCTCTTGACTCTTAGTCCAATTCTCTTTCCACAACATACTTCTAATTTTTAATTTTAAAAAAGTTAAGTTTAAATTAGGAAAGAAGCAATCTATGATCAATCCTATAATGAGCAGTGAACTTTCTTCCCATAGCTGATATGGACTTCTATTCTGAGAATAGTGCACTCTTTGTCTATGATCATTATATTTCATTTTGTAAAATTATGTAGAGAATTTGTTCCGATTGTTAATAGAATTGCTTTTAAATATCATTATAGGTTGTTTCTATATCTACAGTCATATTCATTAACATTTTTTATTTTCCATGACTTTAGGAAGATGAAAGGCAGACATCTGTATGCTGCATATGCACATTTACTTTGTGTAGATCTGAGTAGAGATAAACTGTGGATAGAACTGAGTTTCCTAGAGAGTTCAGTTGATCCACAACCAGAAGATTTGCCTTTGAATCCCAACTTTGCCACTTTCGCCAGCTGAGTGGATGCAAGGAACGAGCTCCTTGAGGCTCACTGCCCACCCCGCCTCCTGTTCCTTAATAAATGGTAATAGGCGTTCCTGCTCTGCCTGCCTTATAAGAAAGTTTGTAAGTTCAAATGAGGTCATGTTTGTGAAAATAGCTATTTGGCCTGCAGGCCATACTTCTCTTGGAGCATCCCATGGTCTGGATGGAATACTCCTAGCACTAAAGGAAACAGTCTCAGGAGTAAAGGATGGCTCCAGTGTCCCAGCAGGTCAGCAGTCCTGTGTCAGAGCCAGCTGGCCCCTGGCACACAGGTACATGGTTCACAACGTCTCCCAGATTGACTATATTCCTAATCAGCCGGGAAAAAATCAAGAAAATACGTTTATGAGTGAATTTCAGCAAAAATATATTTGTGACTGGGTAGATTGAAATACTAGTGGTCAATGAGAGGGAGGGGTAACAGTTGTGGGATATATGAGTTTTTTCCTTTTTATTTCTTTTTCTGGAGTGATGCAAATGTTCCAAAAATGATCATGGTGATGAATATACTACTATGGGATGATATTGTGAGCCACTGATGGTACACCATGCAGGGGCTGTATGTGTGTGAAGATTTGTCAATCAAAATATTTTTTAAAAAATGAATTAGATTGATGCACTTCTCCAAAAAATGAACAAGCAAATAAATGAAAAACCAACGAAACAAAAATTCCACAAATGGTGCTGCCGTAAGGGGATACTCACATGGAAAAAGAATGAAACGTGACCCCCACCATACAGCATATGAAAAAAAAAAGAATTAGAATAGAGAATAAAAAATATACATATATTTGTGAGTTAGCAGTTGTTGATGGCTGCAACAGCTGGAGAAGATTCCATGCCTTGTCCACTATCGCTCCCCTTGGCCTAGCAATGCTTCCACTCACAGGAGCTACAACCACTGAACTCAGAACTCAACACACTCAACTCCTCCAGAGACTCTCCGGTCCTCCTGCAGATTCACTTGCATCTGGAGGTTCGCAAAGAAGCAGCACAAGTGGCTTCCTGGGTTTCCTACTAGGTGGAGGTGGACAGACCTGCTTCTCAGCCCTTTTCCCACTGTTCCACAGCACAGTGCAAGATGCTTTTGCACGTACCACCTCATTCTCTCCTCATAACGCTCCTGCCAAGTGGGTATTCTGCATCCCACTTTATAGATGAGAAAACTGAAAACATAATGTGTTCAAAGACACACAGGTGGTTGTGGGAGAACTGTCATTGGAGCCCAGTTCCTGTTCCCCTGACTCCAACTGCCGGGCTCACTCCACAACGCTAAGCCGCACACAGCGAGACGGCTACCCATGAAGGCCTTGCCGACCAGGGTGCCATGTGCCCAACACATCACGGATACACAAGGCCATCCCAGGTTCCCTATTTCTAAGCTAATTCTAAACCAAGGGAGTTACTGCCTGCTAATCATGGGAGACTTTCAAGCCGGCGGAATGACTTCCCAAGGGAAATCCAGGCAACTCCCACTGACTTGTGCATTTAAAGTGGGGTTAGATAAAAGCTTCCAGAAACATTCCAAAGGAACAAACTTGTAATTGGGAAAGAAAGTATCTACCAAAATGGTCTTTCCAAACTCGCACGTCTGTTATTAAGTTTCTCCTGGGGGAAAGGGGCAGAGAAACCAGGACAGATTTGGGAAAAGGTTGGTCTAATTCTTTTCATTTCCTCATTATAGAACTTCTCTAGTTCTAAGTCAGTGGAGAGATGCCTCTGTTAATTGCCAGTAAAGGAACTTGCTCACCACTGTGCTACCTCTTCCACATGTCAATTTCTGAAAAGAAATTCAAGGTGAGGATGACTTTGCCAGCCCAGATAATGGGAAAACTGTTGCTCCCTGGCATTGGTCAGTGGTCCCCAAATGTGCTCTCAGAACACTGGTAGACTATGATCCTTGTAGGGTATGGGACAAGTAATCTGTTATTGTTAATAATGCTAATGTTCACAAATAATTCTTTTCCCTCAAAATTAGAGCAAATTAAAAAAAAATTGCCCATAATTCTCATTCTAATGTGCTTTTGGAGGTAACAGAAAAGAATAGAGTGAAAGTATCCATAGCAATCTGTTGGAAATGTGCATATCATTTCTGTCTGGACGGGAAAAAATTTGAGGCCTACATATTCCTAAAACTACCTCTTTCCCCAGTATCATTGGCAACCTCTCTTTAGTTCTCAGGGGTTGAATATAACTTATTGTTTAGTGAAACTTCTTTGTTTCTAAGTAAATGAGAATCAAGAGTAGGAGTTTCCATCTATGGCCAAGAAATATAAAGGCAGAATTTTAGACCCACTCCCTACACAGATGCACTGGGAGACTTTGGGCAAATCATTGAAGGCCTCTGACCATGGTTATCTCACACTTAAGATCTAGAGAAGATACCTGCTCGGTGTATGCTGCAGGGAGGACAGTTCTTGTGCTCAGATATGAAAAAGCTGTTATTTAAGCACCAACTGTGAGTGGTATGCAGAGCATACACCATCTCAGTTATCCACACAAAGGTACTGCTAGACAGGTGATTACCTTCCATATCTAGAGGGAAACTGAGGCTCAGAGCTGTGACCCAGGTGAAAGTACTTTGACAGGTGTAGCGAGCTGTAATGAAATAAATGTAAGACATTGTTATCATTGGCATGGTTAACCACACACAGGTTTAAAAATTAAGAATTAAAAAACACGGTGAAACAGTTTGAAAACCTAAATTAGACCTGTCTGAGGAGCCAATGAAATACACCATCTTTGGGAAAATATTTTCAGAGGTGAGGGAAGTTCTCTTTTATTCTTTGCACTGGATATGGTAGTGAACAAAGCAACCAAAAAAAAAAAAATCTCTGCCCTTACGGAGCTTATATTCTTATGGTGAAGACAGCCAATGAAAATTACATAGTAAAAAACAGAGTATGACTGTGACACCCTCAGTGATAAAAGGAAATAAGCTGTCAAGCCATGAAAAGCCATGGAGGAATCTTACATGCATGTTGCTGAGTGAAAGAAACCAATCTGAAGATTCCAACTACAACTACAAGACGGTCTGGAAAAGGCAGAACTATGGACAGAGTAAAAAGATCAGTGGTTGCCAGGGTTGGGGGTGGAGCAGGAGAGAGGGTGCTGAAAAAGTGGAACACAGGACATTTTTAGGGCTGTGAAACTGTTCTCTGTGATACCATAATGGTGAGTACTTGACATCACACGTTTGCAAAAATCCACAGAATGCAACACAAAAGGTGAATGAACTCTAACACAAACTGTAGACATTCTTGACTAGCAACATATCAATATTGGTTCATCAATTAAACAAATGTGCCCCACCAGCACAAGATTAGTGGGGGAACCTGTGTGTGTGTATGTTGTGTGTGTGGAAGGGAGGGCTGGTAATATGCAAATATATGTTGAATTCTGTACAGTCTGCAGAATTTTTCTGTAAAATTACAGCTGTCCTAAAAATAAAGTTAAAATTATTTTTTTTTTTTTTTTTTTTTAAAGGAAAGACAGAGAGAAGGAAGGAAGGATAGAAGGAAGGAAGGAAGAAAGGGAAACATCTTTAAACATTTTCTTGTTTTATTGTATTCTGTTTCTCCGTTTTTGTTACATGGGCTGGGGCCGGGAATCGAACCGAGGTCCTCCGGCATAGCAGGCAAGCACTTTGCCCGCTGAGCCACCGCGGCCCGCCCGTTAAAATTATTTTAAAAAAACAAACACAAAGCATGTCAGATGGTGATAAAGATTTAAGAGGAAGATAAAAGAGAAAATGGCAATAGGGATTATGGGGAAGGGGGTGCTGGTAGAGAAGGTCTCACTAAGAAGTGAGACTCTTTTGAGCCAAGACCTGAAGGAGAAGAGAAGAGTGAGTGTTCCGTGCAGATGTTGAGGGAAGAGCCTCCCACGCAGTTCTGCAGACCAAGGGGTGAATTCCCACCGCATCCCAACTCACTGGACCTTCCTGAGGACCCTCCTCAGGGCTCAACTACAGAGCCGAAGTAGTCTAGGATCCCGAGCTTAGTATAAGGAAGAAACAGGTTAACCATTAAAAAACACTTGACCATCTCAGGGAAGTGAATTTTTTTCTGCCCTAGTATTTTTCATGCTGGTATCAAACCACCCATGTTACACAGAGATGCTAATAATTCTTGTTTGAGAACAGCCAAAATGCAAATGAACTCCCACTGGCATCCTATTTCAAAGGCCCGTGCAAGAAATAAACATTGCTTTAAGAATATACAGAAATGGGAAAGTTTTGCCCGCAGCTCTCTGATGCCGACAATCTGAGCAGAAGAGTTTGCCCTTTGGGGATGACAGAACTACCCTATGAGATGCTGTTGCTAAGCAGGGTAACCTGCTTCCAAAACCGAAGTACTTCAATCCTCAAAGGAAGGCCCAGCACTTTCGCTGGCGCGGCCCCTCCACAGTTTGGGTGTCCTGGATGCTGCAGAGCCACCGCCCAGGCAGCCTCCCTGCAGGCTCAGCTGCTCCCCTGCCCCTTCCCCCACTCTATTATTAGGTATGCATTTCAGATTTTGAATGGATCTCCTTGTCTGGCGTTAATTGACAGTGAAAGCCGGGTTTTCAAAACCAAGGTACAAGCACTGAAGGTAAGTGATCAGAGGACTGCCCTCGTAATAAATCACTGCAGCCCAGGTCACTGTTTGGAGTGTGAATGCAGTGTTCAATAAAGAAACACACTCCACCTTTCAGCTTCTAGCTGACCCTGGCTAATTGACCTCATTGTAGTCCCTCCATTAATCATTCTGGCACATGGGGCAAGAGGCAGTTTCACTGCTTAGGTTTGCAGGGAGGAGGGAGACCAAGCCCATGTGGGGGTGGGTAAGGGTTGCGGGGGCAGTTATAATGTAAAAGGAAATCATAGACAATTCTCCCTTAATTAACTCATTGGGTTTCCAGGTTGGCAGGATAGGGGTTACTTTGCTAGAGGAATGTGGGGAATGATGGGGGGCTTCATTAACTTCACACCAGGACACAGAGGTTGGGGTCTATAACAAAAGCAGATGTGAGCATCTGTACCTTATCCAGAGAGCAACTCTGGCAAAGGACCAGGGGGCTAGCCTAATGCTACATAATCATTCAGTGTCATCGATCTCCCCGGACCCTGATTAATAAATTGCAGCAGAAGTCTTTTACAGAGGTGACTACAATTTTATTTCACCTATTAGAGGCACGTCACAGCGCACGCCAGTCATGTGGGACTGGCTTACTTTCCCCTCGTTTCCCTCCCTCCTAGCCTTGCTGTCCTATTTGTGGCTCTGCATTTGCTTTGCTGAGGTGCCGTCCATGGGTCTACCTGGGTTCAGAGGTGTGGGGTACTTGTACCGTCAGTCCCTTCCATCCTGTCAAACTCACCCCAAGGTGACCATAGTAAACAAAATGGGGTGGGAGGGGCTTCAATGAAGGGGTCCGTTCAAATTGTAGCCAAAGACTTGTTTCTTCAATGCAATTCCACAAACATAATTTGGGCACCTGTTATGGGACAAGCATTGCATGGCACTGGAAACACATACGCACACACATACACACACACAAATATGATTCAGTCCTAGTCCTTAGGGAACTTAGAGTCTACACTAGTTCATTTATATTTTCAAAATGCAAGGTCTGCCTTTTCATACCAAGCTGCTTTAAATTATGCCTACATCGTAAGGGGTCTTTTTTTTTACCATGGTGAGTTGCTCTTATTCAGGAACGCAGTAGTATCATGGTTCACAGGGGTAAACAAAGCCCAAAGGATCCACAACTTTAATTCTGAGAGAAAGAAAAGGGAAAAAAGAGAAAGGGAGAAAGAGAGAATGGAGAGAAGGGCTAAGAGAGGGCTACTGCTTGTTTTACATTGTGTTTTTCCTGCCGCTCTCTTCCCTGTGTTCCATTACCGTTGATGAACCTAATCATTTGGTTTCAAACGACCAGCCTGAAGGCATCACTCTCCTAACCCCTCAGTGCTGAGATTCAGTCTTGCTGATCACCAAATTAACTTGTAAGCAAATACTTCAATCCGTGCCCTGCCATGACAGGTACCTGGAGGGAAAAACTCAGGCCAAGATTCCAGGACAAATTCAGACAGAGCTTCAGGAAAGACAGAGTGAGCACTTTCACATCGCCATTTGATATTGTATGTAATTCAATTCCACTTAACTATATTTATTGCGTGTCTACTATAAGGTCCGGTAATTGTGCTAGTCACTGAGTTTAGAAAATTGATAAAACACAGTCGCTGACCTCAAGGAGCTCATGGTTTTTTACCAGCCCCCAAAACAGATCAAATTTCCTTCGTTATATTATCAACATCAAAACCATACCTATAGGACCCAAGAGTTAAGGCACCAGAGGTTAGTGGGAAAATCAGGAACTTTGGCGCTATACAAGTGTAAATTAGAAACGGAAAGCTATCCATTCACAATTTGTAAGGGCTTGTCCAGATTACTTAACCTCTCAGAGCAATAGATATCTACCTTCTTGCATTACTATGAAGACTAAAGGATTAAATATATGTTAAATGCTGGTACTGTCCCACTCTGAAGACTATGCTTTACATTAGAAAATTCTGATGATTACTGTTAGAGATGACCAGCAAAAATAATAATATAACATGCCAAAACTTAAAAATCCATTTTACTATGTCCACCACATTTAACCTTCCTCTGGAAACAAGCCATTTTTGTCACTTTAGCACGCAAACCAGAAATGGCACTACACACAATAGGTGTCCCTTTCCACCGCAACTTGACTTTCTTTCCAGGCCCAGCACACATCCCATCTGCTTCCAGCCCATCTTTGTACTCAGTGTCCACACCGCTCATTTTCCATGTCGAATAATCAAAACCTAGAATGTTAGGATAGTACAAAGAATTGGAGATCATTTATCTCAACCTTCTCACATGAGGAAATGGAGACTGACAGAAGTTATGAGTTGTTCAATTTGCACACCTAGTTAAGATTGGATCTCTTAATACCAAGTCTAGTGATCCTGCTACTACATTAGGTCGGTTTTATCCCATTATATTCAGATTGGTACTTTATTTTATGCTTCATTAAAGTGTCCTCAAATAGTTTAATGGGCTGTAATAGCATCCTCATTACTATCCGTGCTTCCTCTCTTGTCTCTTCTTTAATCCAAATCTACACTGCCAAATTAAAATGCTCAAAGAAGATAAAATGATATTATACTCTTGGTTTAAAATGGTATTTGAATCTGTACAGTCTCTTCAAACTTCCCTCTAAAATATCTATAAAAAAGCTGGGAGGAAAAAAAGATGAAAACTCATAAAAGAAAAGGAAATTTGACAGACAAAATAATGCCCAAATCTGGCAGGAATGCCCAGAACATACAGGCAAAAGGAGTTGTGTTAAATAAAATCTACCCAATTATTACTTTGAGAATATCAGTCTTTATTTCATAAAAAAGAAACCATTTAAAAAGAAAGAAGGAAGGAAGGAAGGAAGGAAGGAAGGAAGATGGCAGGAAAGAAGGGAGGGAGGGAGAAAGGACGGAGGAAGGAAAGAGGGAAGGGAAGGAGGAAGGAAGGAAGGAGGAAGGAAAGCGGGAAGAAAGGAAAGAAGGAAGGAACGAAAAAGGAAGAAAGACAAGTTACCCCTCCCTTATCATGACTCCTGACTCAGAGACCAAGAAGTTGTAAGACCCAGATAATTGAAGGTCTGGACCTCGACCAGATGAGTGCTGCTTTTTACTCTGGAGAGCACCATTCTCTTTCATACACTCTCACTCAACCATTTCAGACAGTAAATTCTAGAAAACATACAAAAGGGAAACATGGAGAAAGTTGGTGACATACTACACCCTACAGGGTTAAGTTTCCGTAAATAAGGCCTTTTGGGTAGTAAGCAGAGGTAGGAAGAAACAGGTGGCTAGGAGTAGAGCAGTCATGTAATCCCTGAGTTTAGCAAATCATAGATCCAAGCAGAAGGGAAGAAGATGATACCTTTAGAAAGCAGAATTCACCAGGTAAAGCTTGTAAGAAATTCAGATTTGGACTGTGAATTTAGCAAATCACCAACCTGCCCGAGGAGACTCAGATCTAACCCAAGAAGATAGATAAAGCAACAAGGATAATACACTCTATCTGTCAACAAGTAATAAGCTTGGTTAATCTTACATTCTGTGAGGAGTAAATGGGCCAGGTGAGTGGTGACCAAGGTGCCATGAAAAAATATGGAAAAACAAGGAAAAAGAGCATCATCCTGAAGGCTCAGAAGTAGGATGCACCCTTGAAAATGATAAAATGCAGGATATAGAAGAAAACTTCAGGAAACTGTTGGACATCATCAATGAACAACATGAAAATATGACCTCTATAAAAGAAGACAAAACAAATTCATTGGGAGAAATAGTAAATGAACGCATCAACCACTAAATGAACAGGGTTAGAAAGAGAACTAGAAAATAATGAATTTGTTAAAAAGCCTTTTTTTCTTTTTTTTTTTTTAACAAATAAAGCCTGCGCTTTATTAGAAGGATTTGTTCCAAGAAAGCAACAATGGTTCAATTCTAGGAAATCCATTCATATGCCTTGAACTATTGAAAATTGTTTCCCCAAAATTCATGTCCACCTGGAACCTGTGAACGTGACCTTATGTGGAGGGAGGATCTTTGCAAATGTAATCAAGTAAGATGAGGTTATATCAAATTAGTGTGGGCACTGAATCCAATGACTGGTGTCCTTAAAAGGGCAGGTGGGGGGTAGAATTTGGACACAGACACCCAGAGATACCCAGAGAAGAAAGTCATGTGAAGATGGAGCCAGGGATTAGAGTGATGCCCCTGCAAGTCAAGGACACCTGGGGCCACAAGGAACTGAAAACATGGAAGCATTCTCCCCAGAATCTTTGGTGGGAGTGCTGCCTGCCAACACCTTGATTTCAAGTGCTGCCTGCTGACACCCTGATGTCAGGCTTCTTTAGCCTCCAGAATTGTGAGAAAAAATATCTCTGTTGTTTTTAGCCACTTGGTTTGTGATAATTTGTTACAGCAGCTCTAGGAAATTGATGCATGCCTCAAAAATCAATAAGGCAAAAAATCACAAAAATGCATTTAATATGTCAAAATATATTTTTACTGAATTTATTAGTAAAATACATATAAAATGCATTCATAATTTGATTTCTTTAAAAAAAATTGTCTGGCTTGGCTCTAGTAAGACTTCAGTAAGTTGGTTTAGACCAATGGTTCTCAACCTTGCCTTACTTTAGAATCACCGGGAGCTTTTAAAAACTACCACTACTGGGGCTCACACCAGAAATTCTGATGTAATTTTTCTGGAGTGATGCCTGGCTCTATGTATGTTTTAAAAGCTCCCCAGATGATTGCATCCAAGGTTAAGAACCATTCATATAAGCATAAACAAAACCTAATAAATTTTCCTTTATGCCATCAAGAACCGATTACAAAATATGATGCAGAAAAATTCTACTAATAACAATGATATCAAATGCCTTAAGACAAATTTTCACAAGAAATGTAATATGGAGACTGTTATATCTATTTAAAGAACAGTTGAAATCTTTATTCAGAAGAAATTCCTGAATGACAAACTATGTTCCTGTATGTAATGGTTCAATGTCATAAATATATTAAGCCATAATCTTTCAACTAGTTTAAAATGTGATTCATTCCAACTAAATATCAAGCATATATTTGTGACTGAGCAAAATGAATCTCCAGTTCACTGGAAAGAATGAATATCTTGTCTTTACACAAAAATAAATAAGACTATAACGTGGCTTCAATTAACCAATATTAAAATGTACTAGAAAGATATACTACTTAAAACAATATGATAACAGCACAAGGAATGACAGACAGATCACCAAAATGAAAAAGAAAGCCTTACCCTTACCCACGTATACATAAGAATTTACGATAACGGAAAAAAGGAGTGAGGACAATTTGTTAAACCATTTGAGAGAAAGGTAAAGTTAGACATCTACCTTATACCATGTACTAAAATAAATTTCATATAAGCTAAAAATTTTAATGTAAAAAAGAGAAGTAATAAACATTTTAAAATATATATGCATGGATATTTTAAGGGAGCTCAGGGCAAGAAATATCATTCTAATCATTGTCTGGAAAAATGGAAAACTTAAAGATAAAACCAAAAGCCTGAAAGCTGATCCTTCAGGGCTGGGGATGGGGGGAGGGGAGCAGGAGGTGACCTGTGACTTAAAGAATGACTAAGCTGAGGGCGGGGCCTCACACTGAGCCTCCTGCAAGCACCAGGGACCCTTGAAGGCTGCCCCCTTCGGTGAAGGGGGACTTAAAATCTCCATCCAGCAGCCCAGGAGAAAAAGAAAACGTCATTGCTTCTGACGAGTTTCTGGGAGGAAAAAAAAAATCCCATGAAAGAAAACTGAAACTCCAAATCCATGCCATATGCAGGTGTAGAGTACAAATTTGAATTACCCTGTTGGTAAAAGAAATCCCAAATCAATGATTGTTTTTACTCCCTCCTCGCCTCCACTGTCCTCCCCCCACCTCCACCTCCAGTGGTAGAGAGGTAGAGAAAAGGAAAGAGTGTGACAATTTTAACTCGTCTGTGGCTTAGAGGGCAGAATGTTTTGTTTTTACTTTTTATTTGAAATACTTTCAAACTTACAGACAGCATGATAGTTAAAAAAAAAAAAAAATGCAAACCCCTTACAGAGAACTCCAACATAGCCCAATTTCCCCCAGACACCCAGAGCCACCAATTTTAACACTGTGCCATATTTGCTATATCATTCTATCTATCTATCTGTCTGTCTATCTATCTATCACCTGAACACGTGAATGTTGCTCGTATACATCATGTTCTTTGAATACTTAATATCGCCATCTACACTTTCTAAGAATGAGTGCTTTTGCAACCTCCTTAAGTGCAGTTATCAAGTTCAAAAAACTTAACGATGATATAAAGCTTATAGTCTATATTCCAATTTTTTAAATGTATCCCAAAAATGTCCCTTTGAATCTTTTCTCCTACCTTGCTAGATCCCATTCAGGATCATGTATTGCATTTAATTGTGGGAACATACATACAACATGAACTTTCCCATCTCAGCCACTCCTAAGCATACTATTCAATGAGATTAATCACATTCACAATATTGTGTTACCCTCACCACCTTCTCTTTCTAAAACTTTCCTATCTCCTCAGGCAGAGACCTTACACTTATTTTGCACTAAATCCCCATTCCCTTGCTCTCTGCCTCTAGCAATTTGTACTTTAATTTCTATCTCTATGAGTTTGTATATTCTCAAATATATTCTTTGTAATTGCAGCCTCATTTGCTTTGACATTAACTTCAAAAGTACATCCAAATTATGTTCCTACCAGCCCGCACCTTTATGTAAAATACAAGATTATACATTATGAGTCCAAAATCAGGGATTTTGTTACATTTATGCATTTGCTTATTAGAAAGTAAAAAGTGAAGTTAAAAACCAAGAATATAATAGTACCAGTATTTATATTTATCCATATCGTTGCCCTCACCAGATATCTTTATTTCTTTTTGCAACTTTGATCTATTTTCTATTGTCCTTTCCTTTCAACCTGCAGAACTCTCTTTAGCATTTCTTGTAGGGCCGGTCTATTGGTGTTGAACTTCTTCTTCTTAGGTTTATCAGGAATGTCTTAATCTGTCTCTCATTTTTGAGAGTTTTGCAAGATATAGAATTCTTGGTAATTTTTTCCCTTTCACAGAACTTTTGATATATCCCACTGCTTTCTTGCTTCCATAATTTCTGATGAGAAATCAGCACTTGATCTCATCAAGGCTCCCTTATTTGTGACACATTGCTTCTCTCTTGGCAGATCCTAGAATTCTCTTTTTACCTCTGACATTCTGCAGTTTGATTATAATATCCCATGGCATAGGTCTATTTGGGATAATCTTGTTTGGAGTTCATGGAATGCCTTGGATGTGTATATTCATCTCTTTTGTTAAATTTAAGAAGCTTTCAGCCATTATTCTTCAGTGATTCTCTCTCCCCTTTTCTTTCTTTCTTCTCCTTCTGGAACTTTCACAATTCATATATAATGCACTTGATAGTGTCCCACAGGTTCCTCAGGCTCTGTTTACTTGCCTCATTTTGTCTTCTTTCTTCTCCTCAGATGGATTGATTTCAATTGTCTTATATTCAAGTTCTCTGATTCTTCCATCTGGCAGCTCCAATCTGTTATTGGAGCTGGCAGATGAACTCCAACATAGCCCAATTTCCCCCAGACACCCAGATCCACCAATTTTAACACTGTGCCATATTTGCTATATCATTCTATCTATCTATCTGTCTGTCTGTCTGTCTATCTATCTATCTATCTATCTATCTATCTATCTATCTATCTATCACCTGAACACGTGAATGTTGGTCATATACATCATGTGTCAAAGTAGAAGTGCTATTGTATTTAAAGCTTTGACTTTCATGTGGCATATTTCATGCCTCCTTTCATTATTGAAAGCAAGTCATATGGCCAAACCTAAAATTGATATGAGGAAGTTTACTGCACTAGAGACACATGGGAGGAAAAAATAGTTATGAACAATAAAATAATCTACCATAATATGTTCGGTGGTGGTAATTGCTATGGAGAAAAACAAAGCAGGAAAGGGCATAGGGATTATTAGGGAGGATGCAATTTTAAATTTTTAAAATTTAAATTTAAATTCCTCTAGGGAATTTAAATTTTTGTTACTGTGGTCTTCAGTATTGTTTGGTTCCTTTTAATAATTTCCATCTTTCTTTTGGCTTGCTCTTTGTGTTCATCTATTGTTTTCCTGATTTCTTTTAGTTCATTGACCATTGCTTTCCTTATCTCTTTAGGCTTATTTAAGACAATTTTTTAATAGTCTTTGTGTGGTATGTCCCAAGTCTACTCCTCCTCATTGATGGTTTCTAATGCTGTCATTATCTTTTCCTGAGCCGTTGCTTTCTATTTCTTTTGTATGTTTTGTGATCTTTCATTGAAACCTGGAAACTTTGATATTTTAATGTGTTATCTCTGGAATTTAAGCTTGTATCTTAATCTCGTATCCAGCTAGTGTTATGATAGAGCTTTCCTTAAATTCCAGGGGCTAACAAAAGAAAAATAGGAAGATGAACATGAAGACAAAAATGAAGACGAAGATGATGACAAGAGGAAGCAGTAACAAACAAAATACAACTTTCCCAAATTGTATTTTTTTGGGAATTGACCCATGAAGTGCTCTCCTTCAGGGTTTATCCATATATATTGTAGAATAGTTCCAGACAAAGCATAAGGGTCTCCCTGATCTTTCTGCACAAATGTTTTGTCTTGGTCCTGTGCACATGGCCCTGGGAATACCCCCTTTACATGGTTCTGAATGTCCCCCTCTGCCCTAAGAAATAGATTTCTCACGAAATGGGGCATTGCACTGTATGTCTTACAGCCAGAAATCTCCTGCCTCAGGATATACAACTTGAATACTCTCCCATCACATTCTGTAGGATAGGTAAGTAGCTGCCTTCTATATGGAGCGTAAGTTCTAAGACCCTCAAGCTATCATCAAACAGGTTGGGACAGACATGGGCATATTCTCTGTATGTGCACGGGTGCTACTCTACTCCCTCTGGAACTGAGATACTCACTGAGAATGCAGACCACCTCTGAACTGAGCAGGTGAGAGCTGAAGGAGGGGCCAGTCAGGGCACCAAGATCCTACCATTAAATTAGTCTTTTTTTTTCTCCAGCCCCCAACCTGTTACTGCAGTGCTTTAACTGTTTTTGGAGCATTGGAAAAGATATTCTTCTTCTAGTTCTTACTGGTCATTCAACGCTTCTATGGGAGGATGGGATACTGAAGCATGGGGTCATGGGGTACTGCCCTCTTGATTGGGGAAGGCCAATGACTTTTTAAAAAAAGCATATATGGCTCTCTCACACATAAAAAAGTGTTTTTCAAGTCCTTGCTCAAGATGGGAATCCAAAAATATTACAAAGCACTAGAGGAAATAATCCTTCATGAGTAAGAGGCAACATATTAAAAAAGATAGAGGATTACCAAACAACAAAAGTTCAGATAATGGAACTATCAATTGAAGAAGATAAATTAAATTATGCTTAAAAGTTCAAAATGATTTAAAAAGGTGTTTTTAAAACTATATTGAGGGCAGTCCAATGGTGGCTCAGTGGCAGAATTCTCACCTGCCATGATGGAGAACAGGGTTAGGTTCCCAGTGACTGCTCATGCAAAAAACGAAACAAGACTATATTGAAAGAATAGGACATTGTAAAAATAGAGAAGAAAGATTTGAAAAAGAATAAAATAGATATTCCAGAAATTAAAAAATACATAGTCATTGGAATAAAATCACAAAGAATGGATTAAATAGCGATGCATTCCAGATAAAGAAAAAATTAAAGGGTTAGAAAAGACTTCTTAGAAAATTACTTTGAATAAAGCATGAACAGTTAAAGAAATGGAAAATATAAGAGTGATTAGGAGAAAGGGAAGATAGAATGAGAAAATTCAACATACATTTAATAGAAGTTTCAGAAAAAGAGAAAAGGGAGAATGGGAAAAGCCATATTTATAGAAATAATAGCAGAGAATTTTTCAAAATTTACTCATTCATATTATATATATATTCATAAAGTTCTACCATGTACCAGGTATTATTTCAGCTGGGGAGAGAGCAGAGTAAAAATAGATTACAAAATCCTTGTTTTCAAGGGGTATGCTTTCTAGAGAGAAAGAGAGATAATTTTGTGTGTTTAATATATAATATGTATAACAGTAAAGTTTTACTGTGGCTAGAAGCTAACCCCAAATCTTAATGGTTTACAATGACATTTATTTTTTGCTAACATTATATAAGGGCTGCAGGTTGCCTGCAACTCTACTATGGGCTGTGGGTTGACTATGGATCTAATCCATGTATCTTCCCATTACAGGACACTGACTGAAGGAGGACCCTCTATCTGGGGCATACTCTTGTAGTAGTATAAGGCAAAAGCATATGACACCAAGCTAATGTGCTATTGTATGTATTTTTTTTTCTAAGTGCTTCTTAATACTTTGCTTATGCACGTGACTCATTGTGTCAAAGTAGAAGTGGTATTGTATTTAAAGCTTTGACTTTTATGTGGCATATTTCATGCCTGCTTTCATTATTGAAAGCAAGTCATATGGCCAAACCTAAAATCGATATGAGGAAGTTTACTGCACTAGAGACAAATAGGGGAGGGAAAAATAGATATGAACAATAAAATAATCTACCATAATATGCTCAGTGGTGGTAACTGCTATGGAGAAAAACAAAGCAGGAAACGGCATAGGGATTATTAGGGAGGATGCAATTTTAAATGGGCTGCTTAGGGAAGGTTCAGAGAAAGTAATATCTGATTAAAACTTGAAGGATATGAAGGGGTGAGCCATGGAAATATCTTGGGGAAGAGTATTACATCAGCAGAACAGAAAATGCCAAGGATCCAAGTCAGGAGCAGGCCTGTTGTGTTTGAGAAGCAGCAAGGAGGCCACTGTGACTGGTGCAAAGTAAATGAGAGGGAGAGTGATTGGAGAAGAGATCAGGAAGATAGCAAGGGGGCAAGCTCTGCAGGACCTTGAAGGGCTTGGCTTTCCCCAGAAGTGAGATGGAAAGCCATTAGTGGGTTTTAAGCAAAGGAATGAAGTGAATCTTATGTACACTTTAACGTGCCCATTGTGTGGAAAATGGCCTGAAGGTGGGCAAGGGAGATCTGTTAAGAAGCTGTAGTAATAGCCAGTGAGAGATGATGGTAGCTTAGATGAGGGTAAAGAGAGTAAAAAGTGGTTGGAATCCAGATACATTATAATCTTGATTTCTTGAAAGATTTGCTATGGGGTACAAATGAAAGAGTAGTTAAGAGTGATGCTCAGGTTTCTGGTATGAGCCATTGGAAAGATTGCATTGGCGAGGATAAGAAAGACTGGCAAGAGCAAGTAGAGAGGGTGGCTGACAGAAAACAGTAGTCTGCTTGGGATATGTTGAGTTTGAGATTCATGTAAGACATTCACGTGGAAATACACCATCAGCAGCTGAGTCAACTCACCTGGAATTTAGAAGAGAGGTCCAGGCCATGGATATAAATTTGGAAGTTACCACCATACCATAGATCAGGGGTTGGCAAATATTTTCTGTTATGGACTACATTGCAAATATATTTGTCTTCGCAGACCATATGTGACCTCTCCAACATGTGCTTATGTAAAAACATCCTTCACTCATTTTGGGAGGCTGCATTTGGCCATAGATCATAGCTTGATGATCCCACTATAGAAGGTATGAGATTGGATGAGATCACCAAGGAGGGAGTGCAAATAGAAAAAGAGAAGATGTACACATGCTGAGCCCTGGAGCATTCCAAATTTAAATGTTGAGGAGATGACGAGGAGCCTCTAAGTAGACAAAGAAGGAGCTATTCGTGAGGTAGAAAGAGAGGCAGGATAATGTAGTGTTCAAAAAGCCCAGAGAAAAATAGATTTTAGCCAGGAATGATGATTGACTATACCAAATGCTGCTGAGGCTCAAGTAAGATGGGGTGAGAATTGACCGTAAGATTAAAAAACATGAGGTCATTAGTGTCCTCCTGATAAGAATATGCACAAGGAAGAATGGGATGAGAGAAACTGAAGCCAGCAAATAAAGACATGTGTCAGGGAGTTTTTCTGAAAGGGAGAGGGAAAATAGGAAGCCCGCTAGAGAGGAAGTGACATCAAGAGAAGGTTGCTTTTTAAATATGGAATAAATAAGAGCAAATTTGAATGCTAATGAGAACCTCTAGTAGAGAGATAAAAACTGATACGTAATGGAGACAGGGGAGAGTTGCTAAAATGATATCTTTAAGTAGGCAAGAAGGGATGGCATCGAGCACACAAGTGGAGGGGTGGACCTTAGCCAGAAATTTAGATAGTTCTTTCAAGGTAACAAGAGGGAAAGTAGAATGGGTAGATAGAGATGCAGGTAAGGGGATAGATGCAGTGGGAAAAGCTTGGGGAAGTTCTCTCCTAATTGCTTCTGTTTTCACAAAATACAGTGAGTCTTAAGCAAGATAAATGAAAATAAATCCACTGAGATCTTCCTAGAAATAGTGCAGAGTGAAAAAGAAAAAATTCTTAAAAACAATCTTAAAGAAAAGACAGATGAGACACACCTTTCAACATCAATATTAGAAGCCAGATGACAATGGAATATCTTCAAAATTAGATACCCCATTTAAATGTCATATTCAGGAAGGGGCAACTATTGACATTTTAAGACAAAGATTGAGAGTTTAAAACTCTCACATAGGCTGTAATAGCCATACATGGATGCGCTTTTGTAAGAACCAAGAAGGAAGAAGTGGGAGGCAAGAAATAAGCAAAACACTAAATAGTAAGCATTAATGGTGAGAATGCTGGGAACTTCCAAAACAAGGTAGAAGTAAAATACCAGGCCTCAGCACCATGAAAGAGAGAGGAATGATCAGAACTAAATTGGTCTATGATACTTGATTGTACTGAAGGAGAGTAGGTATAATGCAAAACCTAAGATTTTCTTAAGTCACACATGCATACTACAAATTTAATGGTTGGTGCTAAAAATAACTTCATATCAACATGCAAAAGAATGAAGTTGGACCCATTCCTATCACCATACACAAAATATAACCCAAAATTGATGATAGTTCTAAATGTAAGATGTACAAATATAAAACTCTTAGAAGAAAACAGGAGTAAAGCTTCATGAATCCAGGTTAGGTTAGACGTGACACCAAAAGCACAAGTGACAAAAGAAAAAACTGGATAAATTATACATCACAGTTAAAAACTTTTGTGCTACAAACAATCTCATCAAGAAAGCAAAATATCATACACAGAAAAAGAGAAAATGTTTGAAAAATCATATCTCTGATAAGGACTTGTATCCAGAATATATGAAGAGCTCTTACAACTCAATAATAAAAAAAGGACCACCCAATTTTAAAATGGGCAAAGCATCTGAATAGTTATATCTCCAAAGAATACATATAGATGATTTAAAAAGCACATGAAAAGATGTTCAACATCTAGGGAAATGTAAAATTAAAATCCAGTGAAATTGAAAAAATTAGAATGGGCACAGTCCAAATATCCCCCAAAATTGGGAGAAAGACCAAAGGAGAGGAGGAGTTATAACAGAAAAGATAGGATTTAACAAATGAGTGAGACTGCTGAATCCTTTTATTGATATTTCTTTTAGTCTCCAATGTCTTAGAGCAACTAGAAGGGAAAACCTAAAACTGTGGAGCTGTACCCATACCAAACTCTGAAATCTATTTTGTAACTACTTGTTACAATGTGCTTTGAAATGTATTTTTTTTTTGTATATGTGTCATATTTCACAATAAAAAATGCAATCATCGAAAAAAAAATCTAATGAAATGACATCTAGGGTTGAAAGTCTCCCTGGGGCATGGGAGATGACTCTCAGGGGTTAGCCTGGCCCTGCCACCATGGGATCAACAATGCCATCCTGACCAAAAGAGGGGAAAGAAGTGTAACAAGTAAGGTATCAGTGGCTAAGAGAGTTCAAATAGAGTAAAAAGGCTACACTGGAGGTCACTCTTACATAAGCTACAGTTAGACATTGTTGCCTGTCATAATTTGCCAAACCCCAACCAAAACCAATCCTGCCAATCCTAAAGAAACACCTCGAGTGTTATATAAGATTCTACAGAGGTGCCATGCACTAGGGTAGCTTTCCAGAAACCTATAACCTCCAGATGGGTCCCTAGACCAGATAAGTCCTGAAATGCAGAGAGGCCAGTCTCTCCAGAGCATCAACTAGTTCCATCCCTCTATTCCATATTATTGACAACCCCTTCCAAGATGAAAAAGTTAGAATGGACATAGCCCAAATACCCCTAAAGAGTGGGAGAAAGTTCAAAGGTGATGGTGGAGTTATACAGAGAAGGTAGGGTTTAAAAATTGAGTATGATTGCTGAGTCATTATATTGATATTTCTTTTAGTCTTCAGTATCTTAGAGCAGCTAGGAGTAAAAATGTAAAATTGTGGAATTATAACCCATATCAAACTCTGAAATCTACAACAGTTGTTGCAATGTGCTTTGAAATTCATTGCTTTTTTGTATATATGTTATTTTTCAAAAAAAAAAGCTGAAAAAAGAGAAGAAGAAGGAATTTTAACAAAGAAGACTGCATTTAACAAATGAGTATGACTACTGAATCATTATACTGATATTTCTTTTTAGTCTCTGGTATATTAGATCAGCTAGAAGGAAAAACCTGAAATTATTGAACTGAACCCATATATATTTATTTATTTGTTCTATAACCACCTCTTAAAATGTACTTTGACATTTATCACTTTTTTGAATATATATTATCTTTCACAATAAAAAATGTTTAAAGTTACAAAATCCAATGAGATGTCATTCACACCCCCTAGAATGGCTGTGGAAAAAAAAAAGATAATCAGTAGTGATAGTGAGGGTGTGGAGAAATTGGAACCCTCATACATTGCTGGTAAAAATGTAAAATGTTACAAACACTGTGGAAAACAATTTCACAGTTTCTCTGAAAGTTAAACATAGAATTCCCACAATATCCAGCATTGCACTCCTGGGTATATCCCCAAGAGAAAGGAAGACATATGTGCCCATACATACACTTGAGCATGAACTTCATAGCGGCATTGTTCATAACAGCACCCAACCCAAATGTCCATCAGTGATGGTGTATCCATCCAGTAGAATATTATTCAGCAATAAAAAGGAACGAAGTTCTGATGTGTGCTGTAACATGGGTGAACTTTGAAACATTATTCTAAGTGAAAGACCTCAATCACGGAAGACCACATATTGTATGATTCCATTCATATGAAATGTCCAGAACAGACAAATCCTTGGAGACAGAAAAGAGATTAGTGGTTGCCAAGGCTACTGAGAGGGGAGGATGGAAAGTGACTGATAATGAATACGAATTTTCCTTATGGGCTGACAAAAATGTTCTAAACTTAGATTGTGCTGATGGTTGTGCAACTCTGTGAATATACTAAAAACCATTGAATTGTATACTTTAAATTGGTGAATTGTAAAGTATATGAATTATTTCTCAATAAAACTGTTCCAAAAGACCCCTAAAAGAGAAACAGGATTTGTCTATATAACTTCTAAGCTTGTTAAGAGAAATGGGACTAGCAAAAAAGAGATGGTAGAAAAGGAGGGAAAACAGCAAAGAAGAAAAAAGGCCATTAAAAAAGATGAGATAAATACATTTTTTACAGAAAATGACAACTACATTCAGTATGACTCCATTAATATGTATTTTTAAAATACAAAAATTATCATGTATTGTTAGGGCTATCTGTAAATAGTAAAAATAATAAAAACAAGCACATGCCCTTAAAGAAATACTGGAGTAGGGAAGCAGATGGACGGGATAGGGGAAAGGGCTACAGTGGCTTCTTTTATCTCTATCACTATCTATCTTCTATTAAAATAAAAGGTCTGGAACCTATGGCAAGTTGTTATCAGATAAATCAGGGTAAATAAGTTCTTAGGTGTCTATTCTTTCTGTTTAAAATATTCCTTAATTATGTTAATAAAAATAGGATTGGCAAGAGTCCAGGAATATGGTACTCCCACACTGCTTATAGAAGTATATTTATGGACTAATTTGGAGAGGGTATTTAGACAATACATAGTAAAGTTTTTTAAATGTTCCCATTCTTTGATGAAGCAAAAACTCTTCTATTTTTACAAAAATAAGCATGAGTGTGCACAATGATTTAACTACACAGATAATTGCTGTAGGATCATTTATAAACGTGTGCAAATGTACATACATATATACACATGGGAAACAGAATATCTATTAATTGGACATTGGTACAATATTAAAAAATACTGGGCGGTAAACCCCAACCAAAACCATTCCAGCTAGTACTAAAGAACACCTAGGGCACTATATAAGATTCTACAGAGGTTCCATGTACTAGGGTAACTTTTCAGAAACCTACAACCTCCAGATGGGTCCCTGGACCAGATATATCCTGAAACCTAGAGGGCCCAGCTTCTCCAGAACATCAACTCGTTTCATCTCCCGACCCCATATTATTGACAGCCCCTTCATGAAAAAGTTAGAATGGTCATAGCCCAAACACCCCTAAAGAGAGGGATAGAAAGATCAAGGGTAATGGTGGAGTTATACAGAGAAGGTAGGATTAAACAAATAAATATGATTGCTGAATCACTAAATTGGTACTTCTTTTATCTCCAGTATCTTAGAGCAGCGAGAAGTAAAAACCTAAAATTGTGGAAATGTAACCCATACTAAACTTTGAAATCTGTTCTACAACTAATTGTTGTGCTGTGCTTTGAAATGTATTGCCTTTTCGTGCGTGCATATGCTGTTATTCACAAAAAAGAAAAAAAAAAAGGCAATTGTGATGATAAAAGGAAACATTTATTCCTTCCAGCCTCTATATGCTGGAGCAGCTAGAAGGAAAAATCTGAGATGATGGCATGGTAGCCCATGACAAACTCTGGGATCTGTCCTGTAACTACTTACTGAAGAGTGTTTTGAAAATGATTGCTTTTTTCTTTCTTTGTTTTATACATATTTTATATTATACAATAAAAAAAGTTAAAAGAAACTCTGTTGGAAGTAATGTATCCTTTCCAAAGAAAGGCATGTACAAATAATACACACAAAAAATTTACAGACAATTCCAGTGGGTCCCAGAATACTTAAAATCCATACCTTTTATTAGGGCAAGAAAACAATTCTCCTGCAGGAGCCGTGTCCTCCACACAGACTTGCTTTCTCTGTCCTACTCAGCCTGGGATAGCTGCTCCTTCCTTAGGAACCCATACAAATCTGTACCCTGAATGCCACATCTCTTTGAATTGTGATTGTCCACTTGCTTTCTCTCTTCCCCACCAGCCTCTTTGAGAGCAAAGTACATGACCAAATTGACTTCAAATCCCCGCACAGCACAGGGCCTGGCACAGGCTTAAAAAAATGAACATTAGTTGATTGGATCACCAAATGGATGTTCCTTGAGGAGTGTGACATTGCCATATATTGTTTTTAGATAATGCCTCCAGAAGAGAAGAACATATTCTTATGGTTTATTAATGCATAATCATTCTCAATGACCTTTCTAACCAGGTTACATGCACATCCCAGCTTTAACAGGCTGTCTATTGAAACATGCTAGATTTTCAATGCAGCCTTATCTCAAAGAATAAGTTATATAGTGTGTGTAAATTATAAACAAGGAACATAAGAAGCAAGACCTCCAACTTTCCTCATGAGTCAGCCTAATGTTCAACTCTAAACCAGCCAGCACAGTAATTTAGACAGTTGAATTAGTAGCAGCTTGTTTTCATTTCAGAGGACAAGCTCTCCAATCTTTTTTGAAGTTATTTCCCTTCCTTTCCTTTCCCGTTATTCCCTATTTCCATCAAGTGAAACCCTTGAATGCTTTTCCCCGCCAGCTATTCAAGAGGATGTTCCCCCTGGAGCTGGCGACACAGAACCTATTAATAAGCAAACAGAACGAACTGGCACACTCTCCTCATAGTTAAATTCCTCTGCCACCGATTTCTCAAACACTTCCCTTTAGGGTTTTCCTGCAGAGTCCCATTCATTTAGAGGAAATGTGGAAAATTGTTTAATGTTTCTTGTTGTAAGCAAATGGTGGTAAATGTTATTACGTGTGGAGAGTGAAATGCCTCTCTTCTACTTGGCTTCCAAACCCATCTGGTGGCCCTGGCAAAGCCTCAGCTTCCTTGCTTGCTCACGTGTCTGTCATCATTGTCACATGATTAGCACACAGGGCTGAACAACAGAAGTCTTTACTTCTGTTAGCATACTTTATCTTTGTTTTGCATACCGATTAAGTCTCTCTCTCACTCTCTGCCTCCATTTCTCCAACTGTAAAATGGTGACAGGTTTCTCCCCTCTTTACGTATTTGATTCAATTCAATTCAACAATGCATTGTTTTGCATCTACCATGGACTGTAAAATGCTGTATGGGGTGCAGAATAATCACAAAACTGTTCTTATCATTCTAGGTTCCAAGAAGAGGCTGGAAAATAATGTGTGTAAAACTCTGACCTCTGAAGAAAAGGATGGAATAAGAGTCGCATGAAGTATCTGGCTCTGCTGCTTCTATGTAGGGGAAAGAAAGGAGATAGGTTGATTATTCAGAGAACAAAACTATCCCATCCTCTCTTGAGATCCCATCCGCTTTTTGAAGATTAAAAATGCCAAAAGCACCCCATTTTCACCCGGGGTATCCTTCAGAGGATAGGGTTCTAAAGGACCTCCATCCCTGTTAACGGCTGCTACATTCGAGGTAAGAGAAAAAAGGAGAAAGGACTCTTCCAATTCCCACACCCTCTCAGTAACGGTACAAGAAGGGTCATGGGACAAAATATTTCTCGTTTCTTGATAGACAAAAAACATAAAATTAGAGTAATCCAGCTCAACCCTTTCTATCTACAGATGGACAAACTGAAGCCCAGAGAGTTGGAATGACTTGCCCAGAGTCACACAGCTGAGACCACAGGCCTCCGATTCCAGAGACCTTCCATTGCAGAAACTGTCAGCATCTAGCAACATAACCCCAAAATTAAAACAATTAGATTACTATCACACTGAATTTCTTATTCCACCAAATGCTGCTTTACGCCTGTTGACTGAAGTTTCCTTCCTGTGCTACCAAGAGAGTTTGTTCATTCCTGACCATGTGGTTCCCCTGCAGGCAAAGCTGCCTTTAGGACCACAAAGTGTGGGCATTGCACAACACTAAGAAAAACCACCTTGTAATCCAAGTGTCAGTCGAGATGTTCTTTCCATTATTCTCCTATTCAAGGTATTTTCAAGTCACACTTTTACCATGCCTTCTGTTGGGGACTGAATCATAGCTCCCACAAAAGACATGCTCAAGTATTACTCCACGTTTCTGTGGGTGTGATCTTTGAAGATGCTATTATTAATTAAGGTGTGGGCAAATGCAATGGGGGTGAGCCTTCCAATATGCCTGAAGTATTTATAAGCAAAGGAAACTGGATGCAGAAGTAGAAATCAGAGGTCAGGGGAAACCAGAGGAGCAGACACATGACAGAGAGATCACCATATAACAGAGGATTGTCAGAGCACTACCGACTCCTGAAAAAAGGAAGACATGCCGGTAACTTGACGTAGACTTCTAGATTCCAAAACCATGAAATAATAAATTCCTGTTTTTTAAGCCAACCCATTGTATGATATTTGTTACAACAGCCCTGGCAAAGTAAGGCACATTCCTTGATGGGTTTGCTTATAGATGGATCTCCAGTTTTTCCAGCACCATTTATTAAAGAGGCTCTTCTTTCCTGACTGTATGGGCTTGGCACCCTTTTCAATAATCAATTGGTCATACATCCAGGGGTGAAAGTCTCCCTGATGGCGTGGGAGATGATTCCCAGTGATGAGACTGGCCCTGGCACCGGGGATCAATAATGCCATTCTGATCAAAATGCGGAAAAGAAGTGTAACAAATAAGGTATCAGTAGCTGAGAGAGCTCAAATAGAGCCGAGAGGCTACTCAGGATGACACCCTTATGCAAGTTGCAGTTGACATTGCTACCTATCATAGCTTGCCAAACTTGCCAAACCCCAACCAAAACCAATCTTGCCAATCCTAAAGAATACTAGGGTATTATATAAGATTCTATAAAGGGTCCATGCACTAGGGTAACTGCCCAGAAACGCACAACCTCCAGATGGGTCCCTGGACCAGATAAGTCCTGAAATGCAGAGGGGCCAGCCTTTCCAGAACATCAACTAGTTCCATTCCCCTATCCCATATTATCAGTAGCCCCTTTCAACATGAAAAAGTTAGAATGACATAGGCCAAATACTCCTAAAGAGTAGGAGAAAGATCAAAATATAGAGAAAAGGTGGGGTTTAACAAATGAGCATGATTGCTGAATCATTATATTCATATTTTTTTAGGCTCTAGTATCTTAGAGCAGATAGAAATAAAAACTTAAAATTGTGGAATTGTAACCCATACCAAATTCTGAAATCTGTTCTAACAACTAATTGTTGCAATGTACTTGAAATACATTGCTTTTTTGTATATGTGTTATTTTTCACAAAAAAGAAAAAAGAAAAGGAGGAGTATAACAGAGAAGATAGGATTTAACAAATGAATATGACTGCTGAATCACTATATTGATATTTTGTTTGATTTCCAGTGTCTTGGAGCATTAGAAGAAAAAATGAAAAATCATGGAACTGTAACCCATACCAAATTTTAAAATCTGTCCTATAACTAGTTGTCAAAATGTACTTGGGAATTTATTGCTTTTTCATGACTGTGTTATATTTCACAGTTAAAAAAATGTTAAAATGTCAATTGGTTGGTAACATGGGGTAGGAGAATTGAACTAGTTGATGTTCTGCAAAGGCTGGTCCCTCTGTGTTTCAGGAGTTTTCTAGAGTTGTAGAATTTCTAGAAAGTTACCCTAACACATAGATGATGTCTTTCTTACCCTTGTATTCTGAGTTTACCTTAATCCCAACCTGATTGGCTTCATTCTTATTTCTAAATACCAGGTTATATATATATAAAACAGCCTCTCAAAGTCCAGAAATAGCAATTACTGCTCTAGACTAAATATGACTGCTATAAGAGCTTACAATCCAGACCCCAGTTTTCTTCAAAGTTTTTTCTAAATGAGATCATCTTGTAACAGTATTTGACTCAGTCTATTTATCTTTTGTTCACTATTTGCATGAAATATTTTTTCCATTGTAAACTTTTGACCTGTTTGTATCTACGGATCTAATGTGGGTCACTTATGTATAATTTTATAATACTGTTTTATTGTAACGATAAGAATTACCAAGTATTTAATAATATTTCGTTCATTGCTAGAAATGGAAGTCCTTAACAGAGAAATAAAATCTACACATACAACTTAAAAAAAAAAAATGTCAATTGGTCATAAATGTAACAGTTTACTTCTGAGCTCTCATTTCAGTTCCATTGGTCTATATTTGTCCTGTGCTAATAACAGACTATTTTGACCTTTGTAGCTTTGTAATAAAATTTGAAATTGGCAAGTGTGAGTCCTCCAACCTCATTCTTCTTTTAAATATGTTTTTGGCTATTTGGGGTCCCTTACCCTTCCAAATAAATTTAATGATTGACTTTTCCATTTCCACAAAGAAGATTATTCAAGTTTTGACTAGGATTATGTTGAATCAATCATTCACTTTATCATGTGAGGAATTTCCCTTCTATTCTTAGTTTTCTAAGTGTTTTTACCAAGAAGAGGTGCTGGGTTTTGTCAAATACCTTTAATGCATCAATTGTGATGATAATGTGTTTTTTTCCTTTCATCCTGTTCATGTAGTGTTTTACATTAATTTATTTTCTTATGTTGAACAACCCTGGCTTACCTGGTGTTCTAGTTTGCTAGCTGTCGGAATGCAATATACCAGAAATGGAATGGCTTTTAAAAGGGGGAATTTAATAAATTGCTAGTTTATAGTTCTAAGGCCAAGAAAATGTCCCAATTAAAACAAAGTCAATAGAAATATTCAATCAAAAGCATCCAGGGAAAGATACCTTGGTTCAAGAAGGCCAATGAAGTTCTGGATTTCTCTCTCAAGTGGAAGGGCACATGGTGAGCACAGTTAGAGTTTCTCTCTCATCTGGAAAGGTACATGGTAAACATGATCAGTGTTTCTCTTCTGGAAGGGCACATGGCGAGCACGGCACCATCTGCTAGCTTCTTCTCCTGGCTTCCTGTTTCATGAAGCTCCCTGGGAGGCATGTTCCTTTTTCATCTCCAAAGTTCGCTGGCTGGTGGACTCTGCTTCTCGTGGCTATGTCATTCTGCTCTGCTTTCTCTGAATCTCTTTCATTCTCCAAAATGTTTCCTCTTTTATAGGACTCCAGAAACTTATCAAGACCCACCCAAATGTGTGGAGACATGTCGTCACCTAATCCAGTTTAACAACCACTCTTGATTAAATCACATCTCCAGGGAGATGATCTGATTACAGTTTCAAACATACAGTATTGAATAGGGATTATTCTGCCTTTATGAAATGGGATTTAGATTAAAACATGGTTTTTCTAGGGGACATACATCCTCTCAAACCAGCACAGCTGGGGTAAACCCCATTTATTCATGGTGTATAATTTTTCTAACATGCTATTGGATTCAGTTTGCTAGCATTTTATTGAGGATGTTTGCATCTATATTCATAAAGGATATCAGTCTGTAACTTTCTTTTCTTGTGGTATGTTCATCTGATTTTGGTATTAGGGTGATGTTGGCCTCATAGAATGATATAAGGAGGTTTCCCTCTTCAATTGTTTGGAAGAGTTTGAGCAGACTAGTGTATAATTCTTGGAATCTTTGGTAGAATTCACCTTGAAGCCATCCGTTTCTGGTATTTTCTTATTGGGAGGTTGGTGATTACCGATTGTTTTAAAGAAGGAAAAGGAATAAGGATCTAGGACAAGAAATCATAAAATCTTCTCCAAATGGCAGATGATGAAAAAAAGTCAGGGGAAAAGGCGTGTGTCTCCTGTGCCTCTCTAACAATCCAGTGAAATACATTGTGCTGGTTTGAGGTGTTGTATAACCCAGAAAAGCCATGTTCCTTAATCCTGATTCAATATTGTTGGGTAGGATCTTTTTTATTAAAAAAAAATAGAGATGGGACCCACCCAATTATGGGTGGGACCTTTGGATTAGTTGGGTTCCATGGAAATGTGTCTTCACAAATTCAAGGTAGGTCCTTTACTGGAACCATTTTAGAAAAATCTTCAGAAGCTACAGAGCCCATAGAGCCAACATGAGACCCAGATATTTGGAGATGCAGAAAAAAAATGCCCCCTGAAGTGAGAAGCCAAGGACTAGCAGATGGCAACCACATACCTTTCCAGCTGGGGGAGGTGTTCTGGAACCGTCGACTTTCCTTGAGTCAAGATGTCTTTCCCTGGATGCCTTAGTTTGGGCATTCTTATGGCCTTAGAACTGTAAACTGGCAACTTAATAAATTTCCTTTTTAAAAGCCAACCCATTTCTGTTATATTGCATTTTGGCAGCTTGAGCAAACCAAAACACATTTTGGTACAAGAAAAATGGGGTGTTACGGTTTGCAAAGACCAAACATTGGAATGGCTTTTAAATGGTGTTCTAGTTTGCTAGCTGCCGGAATGCAATATACCAGAAACAGAATGGCTTTGAAAAGGGGTAATTTATGAGTTGCTAGTTTACAGTTCTAAGGCCGAGAAAATGTCCCAGTTACAAGTCTATAGAAATGTCCAGTCAAAGGCATCCAGGGAAAGATACCTTGGTTCAAGAAGGCCGATGAAGTTCAGGGTTTCTCTCTCAAGTGAGATGGCACATGGCGAACACAGTCAGGTCTTCTCTCTCAGCTGGAAGGGCACATGGCGAATATGGCATCATCTGCTAGCTTTCTCTCCTGGCTTCCTATTTCATGAAGCTCCCCAGGAAGCATTTTCCTTCTTCATCTCCAAAGGTCACTGGCTGGTGGACTCTCTGCTTCATGGTGCTGGAGCATTCTCTGCCCTCTCTGAGTCTCCCATTCTCCAAAATGTTTCCTCTTTTATAGGACTTCAGAAACTAGTCAAGACCCACTCAAATGGGTGGAGATATGTCATCCCCTAATCCAGTTTAACAACCATTCTTAACTAAATCACACCAACCAGGGAGATGAAGCTCCCCAGGAGGGGTCTTCCTTCTTCATATCCAAGGGTCACTGGCTAGTGGATTCTGCATCTCGTGGTTACATAGTTCTGCTCTCTCTCTCTGAATCTCTTTCTGCAAAATGTTTCCTCTTTTACAGGACTTCAGAAACTAATCAAGACCCACACAAATGGGTGGAGATATGTCATCCCCTAAGCCAGTTTAACAACCATTCTTAACTAAATCACATCAACCAGGGAGATGATCTCATTACAGTTTCAAACATACAGTATTGAATAGAGATTATTCTACTTTTATGAAATGGGATTTATATCAAAACATGGCTTTTCTTAAGGGGCATACTTCCTTTCAAACCAGCACAAATGGATAAGGGGAAGATTCTGGAAGAGTTGGGAGGAGCTTGATAGAGAATGCCTAGAATGCTTTGAAGAGACTATTGGTAGAAATGTGGACTCTAAGGATATTTGTATCATAATAAATTCCCTTTATATAAGCCAACCCATTTCAGGTATATTGCATTTCAGCAGCTTTGGCAAACCAAAACTTACATCAACATCACAAAGAAGAAATAAACTTATAAATGTTATAAGTGAAATGAAACCACATAATTGTGAAGTAAAAGTCATGGCTCTATTCTATGGAAGCTTTAGACAGAAATGATGCACGTGTTATTGCAAACTGGAAGGAAGGCAATCCTTGTTTTAAAGTGACAGAAAATTTATCCAAATTGTGTCCTGATTTTGCATGGAAGTTAGAATATAAAGGTGGTAAGCTGTGGTACTTATCTGAAGGGATTTCCAAATTAAATGTGGAAAATGTAGCCTGGCTTTTCCTTGCAACTTATAGTGAAATGCAACAGGAAAGAGATAAGCTGAAACTGAACTCCCAGGTATAAAGAAACAAGAAATTGATGATCTGGAAAATTCTGGGCTTCCAGTAAGGGAGACCCCAGAGAATAGTGAGGCTATAACCATATATGGAACCAGTCAGCCATTTCAGAAAAAGCCAGGATTGGAGATGGAGTTATCCAAGACAGATTTGTGGAAAGTCATCTTGTCTGATGGTTATGACCCTTGCATATTACATAGAAAACCAAACAAGAGTATTGTGGGAACTGTATAAACAGAACCACTGCCAGTCTGGATTAAAAGGGACAGAAAAGGGACAAATTGAAGGAAAAAATGACTTCAAAGACATGGAAGCTAAGGTTTGAAACCAAGAAACCTCAGGCCAGGGGAACAGACCCACCCAAGCACTTGGAGAGGGTGTTTTTGCACCAAAAGCAGGGAGCAGGCCTTCTACCTTGATGTACAGGTAGAGTTTGGTGCCTCAGACCTTAGAGAAAGTGGAGTATATTCCTTGGGGATTGGGGAGAGCTTTGTTGCCATCAGTTGTTCTGACGGGCTGGAGCTTGTGTCCTAGAAACGGCAGAGAGCCCAGGTATTGGCCTCATGTTTGGAGAGGATGGAGCCAGGAAAAAGGTGATCTCCCCAATGTCCCCCAAGGTTGCAATGCTTACCCCCAGCATTTGGCGAGAACAGGGATGCTGCACAGAGCCCTGAGGATAAATGACTCTTAGACTTTGAATTCCAATGGAGTTTGCCCTGTAGGTCTTCAGAATTGATTTGGTCTAGTGATCCCTGTTTACCTTTCAGTTTCTCCCTACAGCAATGGAGACATGTTTCTTATGACTGTCCTTCCTTGGTATGTTGACAACAGATAACTTTTTCTGAGTTTTATAGGTCCAGAGCCAGAGAAGAATTTTGCCTTAGGACAGACCATGCATGTAGCTGACTTTGATGAAATTTTGTATTGTTTCTGACCTTGTATTGTATTTGTATTGTTACTGAAATGGTTTAAGGCTTTGTGATGTTGTGATGGAATGAATGTATTTGGCATTTGGAAAGAAAATGTCTTTTGGGGGTCCAGAGGCTGGAATGTGCTGGTTTGAGGCTGTTGTGTACCTCGGAAAAGTCATATTCTTTAGTCCTGATTCAGTATTGTTGGGTGGGATCTTTTTATTAAGTTGTTTCCATGGAAATATGTGTCCACCCATTTAAGGTGGGTCCTTTACAGGAGTCCTTTAAGAAGGAACTATTTTGGAACAAGCTTCAGAAGCCACAGAGCCCACAGAGCCAACATGAGATCCAGATGTTTGGAGATTCAGAAAGAAAATGCCCCCAGGGAAGCTGTTTGACCTAAGAAGCCAAAGGACCAGAGATGCCAACCACATGCCTTCCTGGCTGACAGAGGTGTTCTGGACCCATGAGCCTTTCTTGAGTCAAGATATCTTTCCCTGAATGCCTTAGTTTGGATGCTCTTATGGCCTTAGAACTGTAAACTTGTAACATAATAAATTCCCTTTATACAAGCCAACCCATTTCTGGTATATTGCATTCCAGCAGCTTTAGCAAACCAAAACATATATCAACATCACAAAGAAGAAAATAAGCTTATAACTGTTGTAAGCAAAATGAAACTACATAATTGTGAAGTAAAAGTCATGGCTCTATTCTGTGACGGAATAAAACTTACAAACTTTATCAAGGAAACAGAGGAAGACTTGGAAAAGACCAACCCAGATTTCTGAGTCCCTTCAGCCATTTTTCTTACTCTGCTTCTATTTTCTAACCTATACTTTCTACCGAGCTAAGCTCCTGACTGGCAGGGAGCCAGATGACTAAAGATAGGCCCCGTTAGCTGATGTGCAATGTGCAAATGCTGTCATCTTCAGTTCAACTTTATTCACATAGGGAAAGTGAATTCAGGATGAATCCTGTAGAAAAATCTTATCTTTTAAATTCCAAGTGCAGACAGAGTTTCCCTGTTATTTTCTTTCTCTATCTCTGGCCTGGTTCACTTTAACTCTGGTTGAATTGTTATCCTGGGGTAGATTTTTCAGTTGAACACAGAAGACTTACTGTGTTTCACATTTGGCTTTGTAGCTTGAGAGTGTATGTGTCTACGTGTGTTTCTCTCTTCTATGACGTGGTAATGTTGCTCTTGATCTCAATATATTAAGGTCTAAAAAAAAAAAAAAGTAGAAGGAAAATCAATTCAATTTTTATATTGACCAAAAACTGTCTCACTGAAACCCGTGACTCCCCGGGAACGTGCACTCTCCCGGGCGGGCCGCTACCGCTGGCGCCCTCCCGCCATGCTTGTCGCCCTGGGCCGACTGGGAAACTCGGACGGGCGCTTTCCCAGGGTGCGGCGGCCAGCGACCCTCCTCCTGCGTTCGGACCCCGGGCCGGCTCGCACTCTTCCAAGCCGCTTCGGCTAGCGAACCTCCCGGACGGCGAGAGTTTTCCAAAGTTAAAGGACCCACAGCACCTTTTACTGGTGGGACCTGCAGACAAACGTGTGCAACGAGCGCCACCTACCGGGCAAGATAAGAAAAACAGAACCCAGAGATTTCACAGAAAAACCTTACAACCTTGTTGGGTCTGACACCCAGGGAAATCTGACTAAATGCCCAGACACCAGCAGCAGAAGATAACGGTCCACGCTCAGAAGATTGAGAATATGGCCCAGTCAAAGGAACAAACCAATAGTTCAAATGAGATACAGGAGCTGAGACAACTAATGCTGAATGTACGAACAGAAATGGAAAACCTCTTCAAAAACGAAATTGATAAATTGAGGGAGGACATGAAGAAGACATGGGCTGAACATAAAGAAGAAATAGAAAAACTGAAAAAACAAATCACAGAACTTATGGAAGTGAAGGACAAAGTAGAAAAGATAGAAAAAACAATGGATACCTACAATGATAGATTCAAAGAGACAGAAGATAGAATTAGTGATTTGGAGGATGGAACATCTGAATTCCAAAAACAAACAGAAACTATCGGGAAGAGAATGGAAAAATTTGAACAGGGTAGCAGGGAACTCAAGGACAATATGAACTGCACAAATATACGTGTTGTGGGTGTCCCAGAAGGAGAAGAGAAGGGAAAAGGAGGAGAAAAACTAATGGAAGAAATTATCACTGAAAATTTCCCAACTCTTATGAAAGACCTAAAATTACAGATCCAAGAAGTGCAGCGCACCCCAAAGAGATTAGACCCAAATAGGCGTTCTCCAAGACACTTACTAGTTAGAATGTCAGAGGTCAAAGAGAAAGAGAGGATCTTGAAAGCAGCAAGAGAAAAACAATCCATCACATACAAGGGAAACCCAATAAGACTATGTGTAGATTTCTCAGCAGAAACCATGGAGGCTAGAAGACAGTGGGATGATATATTTAAATTACTAAAAGATAAAAACTGCCAACCAAGACTCCTATATCCAGCAAAATTGTCATTCAAAAATGAGGGAGAAATTAAAACATTCTCAGACAAAAAGTCACTGAGAGAATTTGTGACCAAGAGACCAGCTCTGTAAGAAATACTAAAGGGAGCACTAGAGACAGAAACTAAAAGACAGAAGAGAGAGGTATGGAGAAGAGTGTAGAAAGAAGGAAAGTCAGATATGATATATATAATACAAAAGGCAAAATGGTAGAGGAAAATATTATCCAAACAGTAATAATACTAAATGTTAATGGACTGAATTCCCCAATCAAAAGACATAGACTGGCAGAATGGATTAAAAAACAGGATCCTTCTATATGCTGTCTACAGGAAACACATCTTAGACACAAAGATAAACATAGGTTGAAAGTGAAAGGTTGGGAAAAGATATTTCATGAAAATAACAACCAGAAAATAGCAGGAGTGGCTATACTAATATCCAACAAGTTAGACTTCAAATGTAAAACAGTTAAAAGAGACAAAGAAGGATACTATCTACTAATAAAAGGAACAATTAAACAAGAAGACATAACAATCATAAATATTTACGCACCAAACCAGAATGCCCCAAAATATGTGAGGAATACACTGCAAACACTGAAAAGGGAAATAGACTCATCTACCATAATAGTTGGAGACTTCAATTCACCACTCTCATCAATGGACAGAACATCTAGACAGAGGATCAATAAAGAAATAGAGAATCTGAATATTACTATAAATGAGCTAGACTTAACAGACATTTATAGGACATTACATCCCACAACAGCAGGATACACCTTTTTCTCAAGTGCTCATGGATCATTCTCAAAGATAGACCATATGCTGGGTCACAAAGCAAGTCTTAACAAATTTAAAAAGACTGAAATCATGCACAACACTTTCTCGGATCATAAAGGAATGAAGTTGGAAATCAATAATAGGCGGAGTGCCAGAAAATTCACAAATACGTGGAGGCTCAACAACATACTCTTAAACAACGAGTGGGTCAAAGAAGAAATTGCAAGAGAAATTAGTAAATACCTCGAGGTGAATGAAAATGAAAACACAACATATCAAAACTTATGGGATGCAGAAAAGGCAGTGCTAAGAGGGAAATTTATTGCCCTAAATGCCTATATCAGAAAAGAAGAAAAGGCAAAAATGCAGGAATTAACTGTCCACTTGGAAGAACTGGAGAAAGAACAGCAAACTAATCCCAAAGCAAGCAAAAGGAAAGAAATAACAAAGATCAGAGCAGAAATAAATGAAATTGAAAACATGAAAACAATAGAGAAAATCAATAAGACCAGAAGTTGGTTCTATGAGAAAATCAATAAGATTGATGGGCCCTTATCAAGATTGACAAAAAGAAGAAGAGAGAGGATGCAAATAAATAAGATCAGAAATGGAAAAGGAAAATCGATGCATATGCATATGTACTGAGAAATAATGACCATACACCTATGTGATGATATTAAGAATTACTGATTGCATATGTAGAATGGATTGATTTCTAATGTTGTGTTAGTTAATTTTTTTAATTAATTAAAAAAAAAAAAGAAATGGAAGAGGAGACATAACTACTGACCTCACAGAAATAAAGGAGGTAATAACAGGATACTATGAACAACTTTACGCTAATAAATACAATTTAGATGAAATGGACGGGTTCCTGGAAAGACATGAACAACCAACTTTGACTCAAGAAGAAATAGATGACCTCAACAAACCAATCACAAGTAAAGAAATTGAATTAGTCATTCAAAAGCTTCCTAAAAAGAAAAGTCCAGGACCAGATGGCTTCACATGTGAATTCTACCAAACGTTCCAGAAAGAATTAGTACCAACTCTCCTCAAACTGTTCAAAAAAATCGAAGTGGAGGGAAAACTACCTAATTCATTCTATGAAGCCAACATCACCCTCATACCAAAACCAGGCAAAGATATCACAAAAAAAGAAAACTACAGACCAATCTCTCTACTGAATATAGATGCAAAAATCCTCAATAAAATTCTAGCAAATCGTATCCAACAACACATTAAAAGAATTATACATCATGACCAAGTAGGATTCATCCCAGGTATGCAAGGATGGTTCAACATAAGAAAATCAATTAATGTAATACACCATATCAACAAATCAAAGCTGAAAAATCACATGATCATCTCAATTGATGCAGAGAAGGCATTTGACAAGATTCAACATCCTTTCCTGTTGAAAACACTTCAAAAGATAGGAATACAAGGGAACTTCCTTAAAATGATAGAGGGAATATATGAAAAACCCACAGCTAATATCATCCTCAATGGGGAAAAATTGAAAACTTTCCCCCTAAGATCAGGAACAAGACAAGGATGTCCACTATCACCACTATTATTCAACATCGTGTTGGAGGTTCTAGCCAGAGCAATTAGACAAGAAAAAGAAATACAAGGCATCAAAATTGGAAAGGAAAAAGTAAAACTATCACTGTTTGCAGACGATATGATACTATACGTCGAAAACCTGGAAAAATCCACAACAAAACTACTAGAGCTAATAAATGAGTACAGCAAAGTAGCAGGTTACAAGATCAACATTCAAAAATCTGTAGCATTTCTATACACTAGTAATGAACAAGCTGAGGGGGAAATCAAGAAACGAATCCCATTTAGAATTGCAACTGAGAGAATAAAATACCTAGGAATAAATTTAACTAAAGAGACAAAAGACCTATACAAAGAAAACTACAAAAAACTGCTAAAAGAAATCACAGAAGACCTAAATAGATGGAAGGGCATACCGTGTTCATGGATTGGAAGACTAAATATAGTTAAGATGTCAATCCTACCTAAATTGATTTACAGATTCAATGCAATACCAATCAAAATCCCAACAACTTATTTCTCAGAAATAGAAAAACCAATAAGCAAATTTATCTGGAAGGGCGGGGTGCCCCGAATTGCTAAAAACATCTTGAGGAAAAAAAAACGAAGCTGGAGGTCTTGCACTGCCGGACTTTAAGGGATATTATGAAGCCACAGTGGTCAAAACAGCATGGTATTGGCATAAAGATAGATATATCGACCAATGGAATCGAATAGAGTGCTCAGATATAGACCCTCTCATCTATGGACATTTGATCTTTGATAAGGCAGTCAAGCCAAGTCACCTGGGACAGAACAGTCTCTTCAATAAATGGTGCCTAGAGAACTGGATATCCATATGCAAAAGAATGAAAGAAGACCCATATCTCACACCCTATACAAAAGTTAACTCAAAATGGATCAAAGGTCTAAACATTAGGTCTAAGACCATAAAACAGTTAGAGGAAAATGTTGGGAGATATCTTATGAATCTTACAATTGGAGGTGGTTTTATGGACCTTAAACCTAAAGCAAGAGCACTGAAGAAGGAAATAAATAAATGGGAACTCCTCAAAATTAAACACTTTTGTGCATCAAAGAACTTCATCAAGAAAGTAGAAAGAGGGCGGGCCGCGGTGGCTCAGCGGGCAAGAGTGCTTGCCTGCCATGCCGGAGGACCTCGGTTCGATTCCCGGCCCCAGCACATGTAAAAAACAAACAAACAAACAAAATATAATAAAACAAGAAAATGTTTAAAGATGTTTCTCTTCCTTCCTTCCTTCCATCCTTCCTTCCTTCTCTCTGTCTTTCCTTCCCTTCCTCCCTCTCTCTTTAAAAAAAAAAAAAAAAAAAAGAAAGTAGAAAGACAGCCTACACAATGGGAGACAATATTTGGAAATGACATATCAGATAAAGGTCTAGTATCCCGAATTTATAAAGAGATTGTTCAACTCAACAACAAAAAGACAGCCAACACAATTACAAAATGGGAAAAAGACTTGAACAGACACCTCTCAGAAGAGGAAATACAAATGGCCAAAAGGTACATGAAGAGATGCTCAATGTCCCTGGCCATTAGAGAAATGCAAATCAAAACCACAATGAGATATCATCTCACACCCACCAGAATGGCCATTATCAACAAAACAGAAAATGACAAGTGCTGGAGAGGATGCGGTGAAAGAGGCACACTTATCCACTGTTGGTGGGAATGTCAAATGGTGCAACCACTGTGGAAGGCAGTTTGGCAGTTCCTCAAAAAGCTGAATATAGAATTGTCATACGACCCAGCAATACCATTGCTGGGATCTACTCAAAGGACTTAAGGGCAAAGACCCAGACGGACATTTGCACACCAATGTTTATAGCAGCGTTATTTACAATTGCAAAGAGATGGAAACAGCCAAAATCTCCATCAACAGAAGAGTGGCTAAACAAACTGTGGTATATACATACGATGGAATATTATGCAGCTTTAAGACAGGATAAACTTATGAAGCATGTAATAACATGGATGGACCTAGAGCACATTATGCTGAGTGAGTCTAGCCAAAAACGAAAAGACAAATACTGTATGGTCCCAATGATGTGAATCGACATTCGAGAATAAACTTGAAATATGTCATTGGTAACAGAGTCCAGCAGGAGTTAGAAACAGGGTAAGATAATGGGTAATTGGAGCTGATGGGATACAGACTGTGCAACAGGACTAGATACAAAAACTCAAAAATGGACAGCACAATAATACCTAATTGTAAAGTAATCATGTTAAAACACTGAATGAAGCTGCATCTGAGCTATAGGTTTTTGTTTTGTTTTGTTTTGTTTTGTTTTGTTTTTACTATTATTACTTTTATTTTTTTCTCTATATTAACATTCTATATCTTTTTCGGCTGTGTTGCTAGTTCTTCTAAACCGATGCAAATGTACTAAGAAACGATGATCATGCATCTATGTGATGATGTTAAGAATTACTGATTGCATATGTAGAATGGTATGATTTCTAAATGTTGGGTTCATTTCTTTTTTCCGTTAATTAAAAAAAAAAAAAAGAGAGAAGGGGTAATTGGAGCTGAAGGGATACAGACTGTGCAACAGGACTGGATATAAAAACTCAGAAATGGACAGCACAATATACTACCTAATTGTAATGCAATTATGTTAAAACATTGAATGAACCTGCATGTGAGGTACAGGTTTTTTTTTTTTCTCTCTATTATCGTTTTAATTCTTATTCTGTTGTCTTTTTATTTCTTTTTCTAAATCGATGCAAATGTACTAAGAAATGATGAATATGCAACTATGTGATGATATTAAGAATTACTGATTGTACATGTAGAATGGAATGATTTCTAAATGTTTTGTTAATTTTTTTTAATTAATAAATAAAAACTAAAAAAAAAAAACAAAAAAACTGTCTCACTGGCACCTTCCCACCCCATCCCTCATCACCAGCTACATTATTGTCTCATACTTATCTTTTTCCATCCTGATGAACTCATTCTGCCCAGACTTCAGACTTGTATGCTAAAGACGGATGGGCTGACACCTGTGATGTGTTCCCTGAAAATATGACCAAAGGTGTGTTTTAGTAACAACAGAAGGAGAGAAATGATTGGGTTTCTTTTTTCTGTTTATATTTCAGGAAATATCCATTAACCTATATCTGGAATTCTTTGCAATAACAGTGTCAGTAATTACCTATCCCGAACATGCATTAGAACCAAATTTGAAGGTTAAAAATAGAATATTACTGTCTGGTCCTCATCTCAAACCTCCTGATTTGGAATGTTAGGGGTAGTTGCCAGACATCTGGATACTTTGCAAATTTCAGAAGATATTCTGATTTGCACTCAGGGTTGGTGATGATTATCTGTACTAAAGGTTACAAAAGAGCAGAGGAGTGCATACAATCAGAAAAGAAAGAGATTTACAGTGCATAACAATACCAAAACGCAGTTAATTTCTCACCATGAAAGCACTGAGAAAACATTATTTTGGAGAAGGTATGTGCTCAACTCCTTCATTCACCAACCTTTCATTCAACAGTACTTTACTGAGATCACGTCAGGTGCTGAAAAGCCACAAAAGTAAAGACAGACTTCAAGCAGCCGACTTTAGTAAAGAAGAAAAAATATAAGATGTGTGCCAAATTAACCATAACATAAGAGCTATTCAGGTGATGTGCTAAGGAAATTCAGAGGAGTGAAATGGCATCCTAAAGGCATAGTGGAGGAGATATTTTTGAAACAGGCCTTGAAGAATGAATAATAATATTTCAACAGGCAGAGATGGGAGGAGTCATTCAAGGTAAGAGAACAACTTAGACAGAGGCTCAGAGCTGGGAAAGTCCCAGGGCATGTTCAAGGGAAAGACTTCCTATAATAAAGAGGAATGAAAAGTAAAGATAGAAAGGTAGGGTGCTAGTGGCCCACTCTTTATTCATTAAGCAGCTCTCTAGCCCACAACCACCTTTATGTAACTCAAGCCCAGATGTCTCTTTCTGTATGTGACTCCTGAAGCCCTTTTGCAATTTGCATTTTGCTGTACTTGACTTCTCTTCTCAAACAAATATGAACCCCTGAACTCCCAATTTTTTTTTTCTTCCTGATAACCAGGCATATCTCTGGAATAACAGCTAACATTTACTGAGTACTCATTATGTGCCAAGAATAAACTTGTTTGATCTTCACAAAAATTTGAGTACAATCTTTTTCATTTCCAATTTGCAGATGAGGAAGCTGAGACATAGGGAGTTTAATTAGCTCACCAAAGATTGTACCTGGTGAGCAGTGCAACAGGAATTTGAACTCAGGTACCTTGATTCGAAGTCCATATGCTCAATCTTTACATTAAACTGTCCCTGTATAAGCTAGCAATATACATTTTTGTTTGCTTTGATATAAGCTACCTTGAAATCATTTACCAATTTCTCAGTCAGATATCTCTCATCACCAAACTGATGAAGAATATGTACACTCAAGCACAGGGGATAAAGTGAAATGGATTTACAGAAAGCACAGAGTAAATCACCACCAAATTTTAGAAATCCTGTCTAATCTGGTCTGAATCAGTAACCAGCTGTGGTAGGCAAAATCTGGGCTTCCAAACATATCCACATCCTAACCCCTGGACCCTATGAACAAGCTACGGTTACATGACAAAAGAGAATTAAGGTTGCAGATAGAATCAGGATTGCTAATCAGCTGACCTTAAATAGGGAGATTATCCTGTATTATCTGGGCGGACCAAATGTAATCACAGGTGTGCACTGTATCTCAAAATTTTATCTTAAAAGTAAAGTGGAAGAGGGAGGGAGATGAAGGCATCAGAGAAGGAGATGTGACTACAGAAGAGGCCAAAAGGATGTGATGTAAGAAGGACTCCACCCACCACTGCTGACTTTGAGGATGGAGGAAGGGGACTACAAGCCAAGGAATGGAGGTGTCCTATAGAAGCTGGGAAAAGCAAGGGGACAGATTGTCCCCTAGAGCCTCCAGAAGGTAACATTATCACCCTGCCAATACCTTGATCTGTGTTGGACTTCCCATCTACAGAACAGTGAGATAATAAATTTGTGTTGTTTAAGCCAATTGGTTAACAAATGTTGTAATTTATGATAGCAAAATAGAAAATCAGTACATCCACTATGTTAGCCCACCGTGCCATGATTTCTTGCATACAATATTGTGTAAATAGTAACGCTCCTACTGAGGAAAATAAAAGTCAGCATCATTGAGCCTCTTTTCGGTAGAGAAGCTATTCTCTTGGTGTCTAAGTACATCCCTGAGGTAAGTTAGAGGAAGGAAGGGTAATATTTATGGGAAGGCTGTTGACTTTGGAGGCCTGGAGATGTATGTTCAATATGTTCAAACCCCGGTTTATACAGCATACTGTGTGAACTTGGGTAATTACTTAATTTGGCTTCATCCCACTTTCATTATCTGTAAAACTAGATTGACAACACGTTTCTTACGTGGTTGTTAGGATAATTAGAGCTAATTTATGTAAAGCAACTGGCACACAGTAGGTGTTCAATGCAAAATAGGTGTTGTTTTCATTATCGAAGTGCCTGAAAACTTTACAAGCTGCAAAGTTGAGTGGTTTGACGCATAGTGTGATACAGCCATTGGTATAAATGCATGATTTTTTTAAAGGCAGTGCAAAATCCCAGTGAGAAAGAAGGAATAAAACAGAAGAATTTTCATCTCCATCCTTCAAGTGAGGAAGATGTTTACGTGTTGCCCTTTCCAAGAAGTTTTCATCAGGCCTTTTAAAGTAAAACCCAGATATCCAAGCATTTTCCAGAAAAAAAATTGAGAAATTTGCCCTGGAGGTCACTGTAGTCTTATGATTTCTTTAAATTTCACTACTCTCCTTATAAATTTAACATGCTACATGGAGACAGCCCCTTCTTTAAATCCTAGAAGCACAACTGTGCTCTTAGTGAAATATCAGGTGAGAGAATTAGATCCCAAAAAGTTAATCTGAGACTGGTTTTAGATGTCACTGTTCCTAGTTATAGGCCTTGGTTTTCACAGGGGGTCTTTTCCAGGCCCTGGACATCTTTCTCTCACTATCTTTGGACTTGCTGCCATGTTGCAAGGGCCAGCTTACCTTTTCCAAATGGCCCCCTGTCCAACATCCAAGCCTAACAGCTCCTGGGCCAATGAAAAGATTCAGATCTTCCCACGTCCAGCAGAAGACCCATCTCTTCCCTGCCCCAGCATGACTGACCAGGGCTGTGGCCTGCCCCTATAGTACATTAATAATCAACACTAAACTTCCCCCAAGTTCGGTTTGGTCAGCAAAACACCTGATGGGGTACTGGAGATCAAAGTACATTTTAGCTCTTATCTTGAACCTCTAAGCGTCCAAATGACAAATGATAAAAATGTAAAGTCTTTGTCTTTCCTATGACTATCTGTTGTCTAGTTTCAGTCTCCTGTGAGCAATTAAATCGTACACACTTTCTCTGTAAGAACAAACAATACTTTTTCAGATTCGGTACTCCCTATTTACGCATGAACAAAATATGGTAGATAGTGCAAGTTCTCACCAGTATCCAGTTCTCCTTTCCTTCCCGAGTATACAGGAAGCCACACTTTCCAGCTCCTCACAAGTAGGTGGGACCACGTGACAAGTTTTGGCCAATGAAATGTACAAAAATGATGCGTCGCTTCTGGGTTGACATAGCCAAAAAGGCCCGGTTCAACTCTCTGGTTTTTCTCTTCCTCTGCCACAGAGACCACTCTAGAAAGTTGCACCTCGGTCAGCCTGGGTTCTTGAGTGATTATGTGGAGCAGAGAATCCCCTTTCCCATCTCCACCACATGGCCAGCCTTCTCTGCCCATGGAGTAAAAGGTAAACATAAATCCTAGTCATGTAAAAGTATCAAGAGCTGCAGGATTCTTACTGTAGCATAACCTGGTTTACCTTCACTAACTTACAAAATAATCAATTCTTTAAACTAGCCAACGACGCAAAACTATTGGAGTTTAGCATTTCATCTCAAAGTATCTGCATCCAAGTAAGCATCACAGCTTTCTACAAGTACAAAAGGTAATACTTGATAGACAAAGTTCTTAAGAGCCTTTGTGTGCCTCCACACAAAAGAAGAATCTCCTCTACAAATGTATTCACGTTTCACAGACACAAACTGCTATCAACTTTTAAATGACACGTCTTCAACTTAAAAGAAAAATGGTATATAAGGTAGGAAAAAGATTGGGAAGATATATAGCAAAATGTTCACTCTGAGTTGGAAAATAACTGGTTGTCTTTATTTCCTTCTTTATGTTTTCTATACTTTCAAAGACTTCTACAATGAATTGTTATTTTTTATAATAAGAATAAAACATCAAATTTATTAAAAGAAGCCATCCCCCTATTAAGCAGGTGTCTCTCCACCTTTAAATCACCATAGCACTTGGCTGCAGTCTCTTTCAAGACACTGCATTCTGCCTTATAGTTGTCTCTGACATATGCTGAGCCTCTCCCCTAGGCTAAGGGGCATGCTGAAGTTGAGGAAGATGGGGTGGGGAGTGTATGTGTTGGAGATAGGTGTGTTTTTAGGAGATGAGAATAAATGAATTGCATATAACAAAGAGAAGAGTCTTCAAATAACAAAAATCACAGAAGGTAGAGGATGAGGAAAAGGTAGGTGCTCCAGGCACGAAAAGGCATAAACAAAACAATAAAAGGGTCTGGGGATCAAGAAAGGGTATGCCAGAGGGAGCCTAGAGAAGGTGATTGAGGACCCAGGGCATTCTGGCAGAGACCCAGAAATGAACAGGAAATAACTACCATCTGAGTTCACAACTGCTGGAGGCCTGTAGGTTTCAGGATGCTCATAAACATTTCCTACGCATTTTCATTTTAATTGACATGGAAATATGAGGCCCGAAGCTCTATAATGCCTTAAAAATCAAATATATAGAAGGCAAATGGTTTGCTAAAAAAATTGCTCCCATGGGACATGTTATGACACAGTGATATAAAAAAATAAACACTTTGCACTTCCACAATTTTTCATAAACAATTGAATGTAGACCATCATCCACTGAATAGGAGCCCTGTTTTATAACCTTTCTTCTGGTGTTGAGCTTCATTTGAGAATTGAAACTAGTGAGGAGGGAAGGAAAGAAGAATGCATCCAGGCTGCCCCTTGCATGGTAGACAGGCCTCAGTTAGGGGCTTGTGGCACAGGGTTCGCAGAGACCAAGAGCCCATGTAGAGTCCTCTGACTCGGTGCTTGGGAGCCCGTAGAGTTCAAGGGAGACAGAGTCATCCTTGTTCTTTATCAAGTAAGTAGGGATGCAGCATGACAGTCACTCTGTGCAAGAAACACATGTAACATATACACCAGCATGGGCACTTTTCACTTGTAAGAATTCAAGTCCTAATTAAGTTAAATGAACAAAGTTAACTGATTAGTAAATTCTTTCCTGCATTTTGGTAGAACTACCCCAGCAGACCTCACTAAAGTTCAACGTGCTCGTTTCCAAACAGACAGACAGGAGTCTGCCTGCGGGGGTGGGGGGGTTGGCGGTGATGGTTTGTTTTAAAGATGACACATATCCACATTGATGATCAGCCCCACTCAAAGGGAAATGGATTGTGGCATTGCCCTTAAAAGGACTAGAGTTATTAGCCTAATGAATTGAGAAGAGTGATGCACAAAACGCGACGATTCAAAGCAATCCCATGAACGCTGACAACACAGGCGGGGAACAAAAGAACAGAGCTGTAACGTGGACCATATGGCTTAATAAATAACAACACTTCCAAGTGCCTTCACTGGTCTTACTGTTTTAAACCTGGCTAACATTTAGCCTCTCTTATTATAACCAAAATGCTATCTAAAGTTGCAATCTCCCATACAGTTCCAAATATTGTTTTTAAAGCAAGATATGAATACATCAGAGACTCTTCATAGCTTGCAGAGGGAAAGTTCAATTGAGAGAGTCTCCACAATAAAGCCTACACAGATATAATAAATGGGGGCTGTCAGATTGATTCTCACTTGAGACACCAACTGTAGCTAATATTATTCGATATGCAGATGTTTTCTGTCTCTTTCTCTTGGACAAAAAAAAGTGCATTTAAATGGAATAATGATAAATTGGTATTAATATGAACAGGCTCTGCTATAGAGTGGCACTGGGCTGCAGGCATGTCAAGGATTGGAGCTGCTTAAGCCAGGGAACCCTCACCTCTGTGCTGAAGGGCCTCGGTAATTTATTAGCTGAAATATTTGCTCTGTCTCAAGACCACACAATACTATTTTTAACGGAGAAAATAAAACCCCTGAACTATGCGAAAAATTTTATGGGCAAGAGGAAAGGAGCTCAGCACTGCTTTGCACACAGTAGGTGTTAAGAAACTAAGGGCTTAATGAAGAAAAAAAGTATTAACACACATTTGTCAAAGGAGTAAAACAAAAGAAAATGCTGACAATTCTTGACCCAAATGCCAGACTAATTTTCGTTCTCAACGGATTCTGCTGTCCCCGAATCTGGCCGCCTGTCTGCCACCAGGAATTTCATTCCACTACCTCCGCAAAAAGTCACCTTCACATTTGTTTCCACTTAGTTTCACTCGCCCCTCTCGCCTCCTTCCCCACTTGCACGCAGGAACGTAGCACTACAGAGGAATGTGAAAAACTTCACTTCGCCTCTTTTCAAAAAAGAAAGAAAAGAAAAACTAATGAAAGGAGCAAAGGGCAAGGGGTCCAATGGAGCATCTCCCTAAAGGATGAGGCATTTCTTCCTAGACAGCAGTGGGGCAATGCTCACTGGGTTTCTCCTGGTGGTAATCAAACGCCTTCTAAAATCCTCAGGCCCTGGGGGTCTATAAACCTGGAGCATGGCCTTTTGTTATGCATCTGAGAGTCTGCTTTAGACAAATAAGTTAACTTAATGGGAGGAAGAGGATTTAATTCACCTGAAAACACAATGCTATAATACCCAGTCTATAAAAGAATAAATGGAGCTGAGGTTAGGCATTCATTCACATATCTTTTATTAATGGAATCCAGAAACTAGAAGATAGCCATAGCAAATGAACCAAATATTTACGCACCTGGACTGTCCAAATGGCTTCACATCCAGTTTGCAATTTTCCATGGAAATGGTCTGGATAGCTTATAATAGCAATTTAGTCTCCAAATCATTCCCAGTATACTACAGAATTTACTGCAAAACAACCTCTCCTCTTTTTTAAGCTCTATCTCCTTAATTGTATTTAGGTAAGCCAATATTAAAGATTGACAAGTCTAAACACCCATCAAGTGCTCAGGCTGGGAAAGGAAACAGACATCTTTACTGTGACAGGAGAATCCAAACTGAGAGGAGAATGTGCCAGAGAGGATTCACTAAGTAGGAGGATTGCCTGCAACTGACCTACCAAGTTTGCAGGTTATAATTCTAATGCTTAAAAGAATTGCAATCAGTAAAGGAACTTGGAGGCGGTGGTTCTGGACTTTCTACCTACAGTAAGCAGCCCTCCTTGCCATTCCCATTTCCTGCCAAATTCTGGTACAGAGTCACTCCAATGCACTTATGGACTCCACAGTTTTCAGAAACAAGATTGTTACTAACAAACACACAACTCTACCAAAGTCTTTCCTTATCCATTGATCAACCAAGGGGAGAAAGGGAAGCTATGTTCAAACTAACCAGGCCCAAGATATGAAAGCAAAGTGATTAGCTGTCTCTCCACATGTTTTCCCTAAATTTCATTGCACCCCCCTCAACCCAACCCACCTCCCACCGAATGCATCCCTTCTGGGCAGCCCTGGGCCAATCTTACTTTGTCCACCTTATCTTACACATGATGTTTTGGTTGCAGTTGCAGAGGCTATTTTATTCCTTCTTCTCTTCCCAACACCTGCCTGCCTCACTTTCTCTTCCAATGAACATCAGGTTGATTTCCACTATGCAAGGCAACTAGCTGCTTTACATAAAACAGAAGGCTGCATCGTCCTGCACAAACAGCCAGTGGGAAAATCAGAGCCGCCTTCTAACAGAAGGATTCTGAGCTTCCTGAGGGCTGGACGCTGTGTACCACTCAACATTCTCAGGTCTGCCAAGGCTTGGGTCCCTCCACTGTAAAATGGGAGTGGTTACAGTACCCTCCTCCCGGCTGCAGCTGGTTCCAACACCGTTGTGACAGGATTCGACTCTGGCTGCAACTTTGGATGAGCTACTCAAAACTTTCCTGCTTTTGCTTTCACTTATGTAAAATGGGGGAGTTGATAGCACCTATTCATAGGGTTATTGTGAGAATTAAGTAACAAGATCCAAGGGAAGCATTTAGGATAGAACTTGTCACAATAAGCGCTAAATAAATGTTGGCAATTGTTATTTTTCCTTTCATCTAAGAAGATAAAACGTGAAAGGGCTCTATTAAGTGTAGAGTCCTGTATAAATATAGGCCCTGCTTCAATTCCTTGAACTTAATTCAGGTCCCTAGTTTCTCAGAAATGCAGCAAGACCTTACTATTACTATTTTCACCTGTGACCCCTTAAAGGGATCCCAATGACATCTTTGAAGTTAGGCTTTCCCTGGAGATAAGAAAGAAAACGAAGCTCCTTGTTGTTATATGGCATTGATCACATGTGCCACATGCCCACCTTCCTGATTTCTTATCTGAAGAAGAATTACTACTATCCCCTTTTCATAGGTAAGTGTTGAGGCACATAGAGTATAGGATTGAGGTAACTAAGTCACTGGTAAAATAATGGCACAGGTGAAGCATGTCTTGAGCCCTACCTTATTTTTTCTCTGGGTGTAAAAACGATCTTTCATACTCCCATTCCATTCTAGGTCTCAGTATAAAACCACTGGCCAGAGACTAATCGATAAAGAATTCAGATGCCTAATATGACAATTCATACTAAAAAGTGAAAGGCTAACTGCACCACCTTCTTCCCAAAGTATTTAGACCTTAATGAAGTCCACAGACAAGAAGAAAATGCTTTACCAAACAACTTTGACACCTAGAAGGCTTAACTAGATATAGTCAAAGGATATCTTTAGGGTGACCAACAATCCCCACTTGCACAGGACTAAGGAAGTTCCATGGACCTGGAACAGTCAGTGCTAAAGCTGGCACGAGATGGTCACCTGCTTTCCTGGCACACACTTGGCCTATCAATAAAGCCAAGTGTACCTGGTTGACCTGCATGGTAATAACCTGCTTCTTGGTGGTTTAGCCTGCACAGCTGCAGTTCTATTGGCCTGCAACATCTCCACACTTTTCTCTCCAGCCCACCTTTAGCTAATAAGTCTTCCTCATTCATTGGAGCTCAGTTCAGTGGTAACTTCCTTGGGGTAACCTTTCTGGTCCACTCCAGGCTAGATGAAATTTCCCTATTATGTTTTCTTAGCACCTTGACTTTCCCTCCCTAACATCTAATTTGTAATAACATTTCAAGAAATCTGTTTATTTCTGACTGTTTCAGATATGGCTTCCCCATCAGACTGAAAGTTCCATGAGAACAGAGACAAAAAGAATAAGGCATCAATTCTGCAAGTGGCATCATTGTCCTCCCCCCTATGTGGGACATGACATCCAGAGGTGAAAGGTTCCCCGGTGACATGGGAGATGACTCCCAGGGATAAATTCAGACCTGGCATCATGGGATTAACAATTCCATCCTGACCAAAAGGGGGAAAAGAAGTGTAATTAATAAAGTATCAGTGGCAAAGAGGGTTCAAAAAGAGTCGAGAGGCTACTCTGGAGGTTGCTCTTCAGGTAGAATTTGCTACCTATCATAACCTGCCAACCCCCAACCAGGACCATTCTGGCCAATCCTAAATAATATCTAGGGCAACATATAAGATTCCACAAGGGTTCCATGCACTAGAGTAACTTTACAGAAACCTACAACCTCCAGATGGGTCCCTGGTCCAGATATGTCCTGAAACCTAGCCCAGCCTCTCCAGAACATCAGATAGTTCCATCTCCCTACCCCATATTATTGGCAAACCCTTTCAATATGAGAAATACAGAATTGCCATAGCCCAGACAACCCCAAAGAAAGGTATGGAAAGATCAAAGGTGATGGTGGAGTTATACATATAAGGTAGGACTGAACAAATGAATATGAATGCTGAATCATTAAATTGATATCTCTTTTAGTCTCCAGTATGTTAAAGCAGCTAGCAGTAAAAACTTAAAATTATGAAATTGTCATCCATGTCAAAGTCTGAAATATGTTCTACATTTAACTGTAGTGCTGTGCTTGGAAATTTATAGCTTTTTTGTATATATGTTATTGTTCACAAAAAAAATAGGGAAAAAAGTCGATTATGATGATAAAAATGTATTTAAGCCCTCTAGCCTCCTATGTTCTGGAGCAGCTAGAAGGAAAAACACGAGAGGATCGTATGGTAGCCCAATACAAACTCTGGGATCTGTCCTGTAACTGCTTGTTGAAGAGTGCTTTGAAAACTATTGCTTTTCTATTTCTTTGCTTTGTATATATGTTATATTATACAATTAAATAAGTTTAAAAAATTAATGCAAAGAGAAAAAAAAAAGAAAAAGGCATCAGTTGATCACAGTTTAAGGTGACCTGTGTTGCACTAAACCAAAGTAACAAAAGGAGTGATGCCAGAACTTCTGTTATGGGTAAGAGCTCTCCAAAGTCAGAAATTTAAAAATCTCCAAATCAAATCCTGTCAGATGACCTGCATGAGCCCCTCTATTCTTGTCTGCACACCTAGGGTCTCTTGGGGTGAGCACAGGATGATTCGATTCCAAGACCAGCTCTGCCTGCCTGGGGCTCTCTGGCCAGAGTCAGCCCTGTTCTCAGCAGCTGCTCCAGGCTAAACATGTCCCAGGTGTCCATGGGTGTTCATTGTGTGGTGGTTGCCTGACACCACGTATGAACAAATTAATCGATAAGTTCATTGGAGAGGTAGGTAGGAGCTGGGAATTGAAACATGTGCCACACAAAAGACATGTTTAAGGCTTAATCCATATTCCTGAGTGTTAACCCATTTGTAAATAGGACCTTTGAAGATATTATTAATTAAGGTATGGACTCATTTGTGAATAGGATCTTTGAAGATCCTATTGAGATGAGTGAACCAGGGTGAGCTTTAATCTGGCTGGCATCCTTATAATTGTTATATCTTCTTGTTGAATTGTTCCTTTTATTAGTAGATAGTATCCTTCTTTGTCTCTTTTAACTGTTTTACATTGGAAGTCTAATTTGTTGGATATTAGTATAGCTACTCCTGCTCTTTTCTGGTTGTTATTTGCATGAAATATCTTTTCCCAACATTTCACTTTCAACCTATGTTTATCTTTGGGTCTAAGATGTGTTTCCTGTAGACAGCATATAGAAGGATCCTGTTTTTTAATCCATTCTGCCAGTCTATGTCTTTTGATTGGGGAGTTCAGTCCATTAACATTTAGTGTTATTACTGTTTGGGTAGTACGTTCCTCTATCATTTTGCCTTTTGTATTTTATATATCATATCTAATTTTCCTTCTTTCTACACTCTTCTCCATACCTCTCTCTTCCGTCTTTTCGTATCTGTCTCTAGTGCTCCCTTTAGTATTTCTTGCAGAGCTGGTCTCTTGGTCACAAATTCTCTCAGTGACTTTTTGTCTGAGAATGTTTTAATTTCTCCCTCATTTTTGAAGGACAATTTTGCTGGATATAGAGTTCTTGGTTGGCAGTTTTTCTCTTAGTAATTTAAATATATCATCCCACTGTCTTCTAGCCTCCATGGTTTCTGCTGAGAAATCTACACATAGTCTTATTGGGTTTCCCTTGTATGTGATGGATTGCTTTTCTCTTGCTGCTTTCAAGATCCTCTCTTTCTCTTTGACCTCTGACATTCTAACTAGTAAGTGTCTTGGAGAACGTCTATTTGGATCTATTCTCTTTGGGGTGCGCTGCACTTCTTGGATCTGTAATTTTAGGTCTTTCATAAGAGTTGGGAAATTTTCAGTGATAATTTCTTCCATTAGTTTTTCCCCTCCTTTTCCCTTCTCTTCTCCTTCTGGGACACCCACAACATGTATATTTGTGTGCTTCATATTATCATTCAATTCCCTGAGCCCCTGCTCATATTTTTCCATTCTTTTCCCTATAGTTTCTGTTTCTTTTTGGATTTCAGATGTTCCATCCTCCAGTTCACTAATTCTAACCTCTGTCTCTTGAAATCTACCATTGTAGGTTTCCGTTGTTTTTTTTTTTTTATCTCTTCTACTGTATCTTTCATTCCCATAAGTTCTGTGATTTGTTTTTTCAGACTTTCCATTTCTTCTTTTTGTTCATTCCTTCCCTTCTTCATGTCTTCCCTCAATTGATTGATTTGGCTTTTGAAGAGGTTTTCCATTTCTGTTCATATATTCAGAATTAGTTGTCTCAGCTCCTGTATCTCATTTGAACTATTGGTTTGTTCCTTTGACTGGGCCATATCTTCAATTTTCCTGGTGTGATTTGTTATTTTTTGCTGGCATCTGGACATTTAATTACCTTAATTAGTTTATTCTGGAGATTGCTTTCACTTATCTTACCTAGGGTTTTCTTGCTAGATGAGTTTGTTGTCTATCTGTTCATTAACCTTCAGTTCAGCTTTTTCTGGGCCTCTAGCTTAAGTTTTGTTTAACAGAGGGTAATTTTTCAGTCCTTGTTTTCTTGTTTCTTGTCCCGCTTGTAATGTGCCTTTTCCCTCCCCACCCTTAGGAGGGTCTACATAAGTATTACAGACTCCAGCCAGGTTTTCCCAGACTAAGCTGGCCTCCTTTCGGGGGGAAGGAATCACCTGCATCAGTTTTCCCTGAGGGTGAGACCCAGCAGGTTGAAAAACTTTCCTGTGAAGTCTCTGGGCTCTGTTTTTCTTATCCTGCCCAGTATGTGGCGCTTGTCTGTCTGCGGGTCCCACCAGCAAAAGATGTTGTGGCTCCTTTAACTTTGGAAGGCTCTCCCTGCTGGGGCATGGTGGAGACAGAGGAAAGGTTGTAGGCTGGTTTTAATGGCTTCAAACTGTGAAGCCCTGGGGTCTGAATTCCTTGAGAGAGGGATTCCACCTGAGTTGTGTTTCACCCCTCCCGTGGGGAGGGTTCAGGTGGGAGACAGCCCTGAAAGCAGCCTGTTTCTGCGTTTGGGGCAGTTGCAGCATGTGTAATCCCGGCGCTGAGTCCAGAGGCAGCCAAGCCTCTGTAGAAACAGCCTCAGAAGGCTCCGTTTCATCCCCTTTCGTCTTTTTCGGTTAGCCCAATAGGCGACCTCTGCCTTGACCAGTTTCGCCTGAGCTGGGGGCCTATTTTTAGTAGTCAGAATTTGTTTATTAATGCCACTATTGGTGTTTGGTTGGACTCAGTCCCTGCTACTGTTAGAGACTCTTTCCTTTCCCTCCGGGAAGCCGCCTATGGGGGAAGGGCGCCGTGGCTTGGGGAACTGCGCGCGGCTTGGGGAACTCACTGTTCTGGAGACTTGCAGCTGGTCCAGCTGGTCCAGACTGGGGTACACTGTGTGTCTGGTCACTGTCGTGGCTCTGGGAGCTGTTCTGTACTGTTTCTGGTTATTTAGCAGTTGCTCTGGAGGACGAACTAAAAATGCATGCACATTACTAAGCCGCCATCTTGGCCCCCCTGGCGTCCTTATAAAGAGAGGAAATCTAGACAGAGACACAGAAGATGGAGCAGAAGTAGAAACCACAGGAGGAGACCATGCAATGAAAGCAGAGAAACAAGCTAAAGAACTCCAAGGAGAGTGGCAAGCCAGCACCAGAACACTACAGACTCTGGAGAAGTCATGGCCTGTTGAGACCTTGAATTTGGACTTCTAGCCTTCTGTGACGGTTAGGTTCATGTGTCAATGTGGCCAGGTGATGTTTCCTGATTGTCTGGTCAAGAAAGTACTGGTCTATTGCTATGAGGACATTTCATGGACTTAAATCATGAGCACATTGGTTGCATCCATGGCTAATTACATCTGCAGCTGGCAAAGGGGAGTGTTTCCTGCAATGAATGATACTTAATCTAATCATCTGAAGGCTTTTAAAGAAATTCAGAATAGAGAATCTTACTATTGGCTTCAGTCAGCCAGCCTCTCCTGGGGAGTTCATTGAGGACCTTCACTGAAGCTGCTGGATCACAACCTGCCCTACAGATTTTGGACTCTTCCATCCCACAACTGCATGAGACACTTTTATAAATCTCATATTTACAGATATCTCTTGTTGTTTCTGTTTCCCTGAGAACCCTAATACACTTTCAAGCCCAAGAGACAATAAATGCTTTTTGTTTAGGCCAAACCACTGTATGGTATTTGTCACGACAGCTCTGGCAAACCAAGACAACAATTAAAAAGGAAACTCTTCTTCCCCCAACCCTAGCTTAAATTTACCTCTTCTTTAAAACTACCCTTTGGACCCATGCCTTCCTTTCAAGGACTCTATTCTAAGAGTCAACCAGATTTATGCATTAAGACCAGGGAAAGGGAGGACTATTTTGATCAGAGGTAAGCATCTAATAGCAATTCGCTAAATTATTTATACAGTAAGATGACCATGTATGAAATCTCTCAACATCTAGGCCTGGAAAAAATCAAGAACAAAAAGTGTTTACAAATGATTGCTTTGACTGGTCAGGCTTTGGATAAATGCTTTCTTCTTTCTGCATTTTCGAAATTTTTTACAAGGGGCATGATTTTATTAAATTCTACTAAAAATGAAGATGGAACTGGCAGAATCCTCCTTTTTGCTTGGCTTAATACTATGGCGTAAGACTAAGGCCCAAGGCAGCAGTAAAGTGAGAATGCCAATTACAGTCCCTAACGGGGAAAGGTTCTGCCACCCCTATCACCACTGCTAATTGAAACCGAGTCTCTTGGTGTCCCTCATCCCCACCCCCCCAGCTACAGCTAATTCCGTCCACTGGGATAAGCTCCCTCCTTACCAATTCTCCTCTCCCCCTTCTACACCTCTCAAAGAAAAGAAAAATATATAAAAGCTTGTCTGCTCCACAATTATGTAGGGGATGGTTCTTATTTACATCTAACTTTGCAAAGAGCAAAAAGTGGCCATAGTGGTGAGAATAAAAATACAGGAGAAAGTGTTCTTCAAGGAAAGGTCAGCGCTCCCGCAACTCATTTGTCAAAGGACACATGGTAACTGACTTCAGGAAATACAAGAACTGGTTGAAAAAAAGAAAAGACTATTCATTTCAAGATCTCACTAGGAAAGGTCATTTTAAAACCCATGAGCCAGAAGGTACAGACTTAAGCAAACAAGAGGCTGAATTGTATTCTAGATCCATTCGGTATTGCTGTTTATCCTAAGAGTGACCCTCGGCCTTGCTATAGTTCTCAATAATTGTTTCTGAATATCCCAGGGAATGAAATGAATGACTATCCTCTTTCTTAATTGCCAAGTTAAGAAATCGAAGATTTTTTCTTTTTCCTATAAAAATGTGTGAGGCCACAGAAAGCTTTGAAAATCTAATTTAGAGCCATTTAGACGTCAGGATTTATTGCACTTATTTAATTAACATTTATTGAACACCTGTTATGTAGAGGGCACTGTGGAAGGATAAAAAGATAGTTAAAACCCAATTCCGGTCCTCAAGGAATTTTTCAGTCCAATAGGGGAACAATCAGCTAGGACAGCCGGGGAGTACCTTGGAAAGCTTGTGTTCAGCGGTGCATGAAGAGATCCAGTCTCCAAACCAGATTCCACTTCGAACTGACTAAGGACACTGGCCAGTTCCGTTACTGCTCAAGGCCTCGGCTTCCTCAGCTGTAAGATGGATGGAGTTAGTAACTCACGCTCTTCCTCCTTCCATGGGATGCTACAAGGAGCAAATGTGATGTTGGGAGGAAAGGTATCCTGAGAAAACATTACAGAGACATACAAACATAAGATGGTAGCATCATCATAGTAAAACTCTCGATTCCTACCACTCTCTTAAAAGGTGGTAGAGGGCTTTTAGTTTTACTTATGGATGCCGTATTTCTCCTAGGATGTTTTTGAACATAAGAGTTTAGCACCATGAAGAAGAGAATAAATGATATTTTACAGGTAACTATTTTCCCTCCTGAGTAGATGTCAGTGTGTGTAACAGTTTCTGTCTTTGACCACCACCTTTTCTCTTAGGAAAATGCCTTTTATTTTAAGAGTAAAGGAATTTACAAATCATCTCCTTTGGTCCCTGGAGAAACTTCAACAAGGTAGTTTGAGAAAGGTTTTTTTTTGCCATCATTTTCTTCTAAATGTCTCTTTCTGAAAACTAAAAGAATTTAGTTCAAGGTCATAACAGCAAAGTGTTAACTGATTACACAACTCAAAATGGTTTGTAAATAAGAGGATGGTAGACTTATTAATGCAGCAGCTTATTGAAATTCCCTAAACATTCTATATCACTTTACCTAAATCTACAACTTCTTTTATTTGGATTCTTTTGAACAAAAATATAGGATCTGGTTACATTAAGACAATTCAGTTACAACTTTTGTTTTTGGCTGTTCTTGTTTCTTTATTTACGCCTTGATTGGCCAGTGACTTGAGCTGATCAAGAGATATAGCAAAATGAAGGTAAAACAGAGCAATGGCCAAGTCTTTTGAAAGCTTTGTTTTTTTTTATTTTTTAATTTTTTTTAAATACCAAAAAACACCAAACACAAACATTCCTAACGTTTGATCATTCCGTTCTGCATATATAATCAGTAATTCACAATATCATAACATAGTTGCATATTCATCATCATGATCATTTCTTGGAACATTTGCATCTATTCAGAAAAAGAAATAAAAAGAAAACAGAAAAAAATTTATACATACCATACCCCTTACTCCTCACCCTCATCAATCACCAGCATTTCAAACTAATTTATTTTAACATTTGTTCCCTCATCATTTATTTTTATTCCATATGTTCTACTTGTCTGTTGACAAGGTAGATAAAAGGAGCATCAGACACAGGTTTTCACAGTTGCACAGTCACATTGTGAAAGCTATATCATTATACAGTCATCTTCAAGAAACATGGCTACCGGAACACAGCTCCACATTTTCAGGCAGTTCCCTCCAGCCTGTCCATTACATCTTGACTAACAAGGTGATATCTACTTAATGCGTAAGAATAACCTCCAGGATAACCTGTTGACTCTGTTTGGAATCTCTCAGCCATTGACACTTTACTTTGTCTCATTTCACTCTTCCCCCTTTTGGTCAAGAAGGTTTTCTCAACCCCTTGATGCTGAGCCTCAGCTCATTCTAGGAGTTGAAAGCGTTGTTTTTTAGCTGAAAATTCCAAGCACCAGCCTTCAGTCACCCATATCTCCCCTTCCTGGTCCCAATTTCATAGCCACAGGGAACTCCCTCCCACCCCCACCCAATTAATCACCAAACATGATGTGCATTTTTCCTACACTATGCATTGGCTTGTACTATACTTTCTGCTCAGAATACCCTTTCCTTCCACATTCACCTGTCAAAATCCCACTTGCATGTCAAATATCAGCACTAATGTTGCTTCCTCCATTTGATTTTCCCAAATTTTCCAGATTGGTGTGGACTTTCCTTAATTTGGGGTCCCATCACGCTTCCCTTATCATTCTTATATCACTAATTGCATTCTGCCTAGCTTTCATCATTTCTTTGTATGTGTTGCAAAGACTTAAACTGTTGTTGTTCTTCACTGCTTTATAAGAGGGGGCCTGAACATGATTCTACTCATTCTACTCAATCTTAGAGACAAGGAAATTATTAAAGACATGTAGGGAGTGGGTGGAGAGATGGGAAAGAACCTCCTGTATTTCTGGGGTTGAAAGGAAAAGTGAACACTTCCTGGGAGTGGGTTCCCAGGATCGGAAAAAGGAAGCATCCGCAAGTTCAGCAATGGGCTGACCTGTGAGCCTTCTTGGCACAGCTCCTCTGAGGTGGTGACAGGCCCTGTGAGAAGAAGGACTTTGGATATAACACAGAGGACTGGGGGATGGGCACTAAGGACTGTGACCCAGAAACCCTGCCACAGGAGATAGCCCGAGGAAGTAGAATCACCTGGGATTTACCCTCCTGACAAAAGTCTCTCTGGCCTGTGCCAGCATTCAACAGTGGCACCATGTGGCAGCAAGAAGCAATGGCAGGGGCAGGAACTGTGGCAGCCAGCAGCCACAGGCCCAGGGTTCTTGCCCATTAGCAGTGGCTCCTTTATTGGACTGCATAAGTCCCTTGGTTCTGAGCTCATTCTGGGGAGGGAGGGAGAGAGCTTTAAGAGGGTGATTTTGGACATCTGATCAAGTTGGCAGGGATGGAGTGGGGGAGCTGAGAATATCTTAATATAATTGGAGAAATAAAGCAAATATAAAACAATCTTAAATTCCTACTAAGTTGCACACTCTGTGATCTCAATGCCTTGTATGTAAAAGGTATTTGAGTAATTAAACATAAACATATTGCTTTGCATATACTTGAGGACTAAATAAATGAGACTATGAACTCCAGAGAGATGAAACCACTGATTTAACCACTCTCAGCATGGAATAGCCCCAAATGTTGTTACTTGTCCTTGAAAGTGATTATCTTGCTTCTCTTTGGATGAACACCCCAAAGAAGTGTCTGATCAAAATGTTAGCCAATTTGTGTACAAAGATAATTTCCATGATGCTCTAGGATTGAACTTTTGTTGAATTCTGTGATTTTTACTATGGACGTAATTTTCTTCTCATGACTTTCCCTGCTAAGTTTGATACCTGGTACTCAAACTACCAAAGCAGTAGCTCAGTTAGACCTGATTGGTCGCTGGGAGGACAAGTTCTTTGGTTCTCGGCAGCTGCCATTCTTCACTTACCTGGCATCAGGTTCAATAGCATTCTTTCTCCTTTATAAGCAACAGTGATACTTTTAGCTCATGAACGTACACTTCCATATCCTTTCAGAAAGTTAATTTTCACCCAGGATGGTTTAGTTTTAGGTCGTAATCCTTTCCCTTATCCTGCATTGCATCAACTTATATATACTAAACTATTGGCCTCAATTGCAAGCAAAACTATTTTCAAGTACATAAGAGAAGAGGGGTTTGAAATATAGAATATATCGTCATCTCCTCTTGCATGATAAATAGCTGTTATGACCATTTATTGTTCCCATGCTCCAAAATCTAAAACTGCTTTACAGATGTTCTTTAGCCTAGCTTCCTAACATCTGTGCAGGGAAGAAAAGGTGCACAGTTACCAGCTCCATTTTGCAGATGAGAATAGTTATAGGAGGCCCAAGGGGCAGTGTCTTGACATTTTTAGGATGCTAAGATTATGCTTTATTAGCCTTTACTCGTAATATACTGGAGCAGCCGGTAAACAGCAAGCATCAATGTCCAGAGCAAGAACTAGAAACAAAACCCAAGGTTTGGGAACTTCCTACCTCAAATTGCATGCAATATTTTTCTAAATTAAAGAGATGCACATAAAAACACAAATACATGCATATACACACAGAAATAAGAACACACAAGAACATGCAGACGTTGTACATATTCATGCAGTACAACAGAGTAAAGTGCTTTACCTTCAAAAAGCAGTGTAGCTAGCTGCCTTTCTGGTCTCTTTATAATAATTGACCTCAATCCAGTGGACAGCCCAAAAGACGTGGTCCCTCAGTAAAGACTATTTGTCTTCTTGGCTCCTAAATTCTCTAATGAATATAAAGTAGGGCTGTACTCTTGCTGCATATTATTGGAGTCTATCCAAATAGGAATCAGAATGGAAAAAAATAATATAACATTATACTGGGATTTCCATACCAACACTTCAGAGATGGTTAGATGTTCTCTCATTTTTTTTCCTAAATGAGGTCTATTACCTCGAGGCATCTCCCGAGGTGCTGTTATCTATTGTCTATATGAGCACCGAGTACTTAGAAGGCCGGGTTTGGGTTGCTCTGTGCAGCTGGTTTAAAAACTGCATTAACCTATGTCCCAAGGTGAAAACATCAAAGCTCTCCGGAAACAGTTGGGAAAATGCCCCACTTCTAATTATTTCGCTATTCCTTCCTTGGTGGGGTTATTCAGTGCTCAGACAGCGCAGCAACTTGAGAAGCATTTCAAGTAAGGCATGGCTACCTCTGCCCAGCCTACATCATATAATGTACTCAGGCCCGGAGAGCTCTGCAAAACTGGTCAGAACTCTTTCATATCCACAGGTCAGGAGGCAGAGGGCCTAGCTGCAGCTTTGAGAAAATGCCCAAAAACTTTGTTACTCTCTTATTATTCTAATTCTAGATGTCGTATCATTGATCCTTAGTGGGGTAAGAAGCTTAAGTTCTGGGTCTATGACACTGCTTTATGACTATTAGTTTAGGTTCAGAATAGAAGAAGCCATTTCCTGCAATGAGGATACAGTGTCACCATGTGAGTAGGGTTTTTTATGATTACTCCATTATCAGAAAGCAGATTCCTTTAGGTATCTTCCTTTAGGTATTATTCACTCAAAATAAAGATATTTACAAACTCTTCCACTCAAAGATCTTACTTTTAACATATTACTAGAGCTTTTCAATGTAGTCACACTAAAAACAGTGACGCTTTTCATTAAGTTTTAAATGCAAAGAAATTAAAAAGGGATGAACACCTAGCTACCAAACAGTTTGGTAGCTAGGTGTTTATCCCTTAGCTCTTAACAAATTTGGGGGATTTAATCTAGCCTTAATTTATCTTCAGTTTTCATTAAAACATTTCTTCCTAACACACCTTAAAACATTCTCTTTTAATTTAATCTTCTCTATGAAGGAAATGTACCAAGCCTATTTGGCATTCAAGCCCAACTGGGTGTATGTTTTCAACTGTCAAAGTTCTTCTCTGCCCACCCATATTCACTCTTGCCCCATCATGGCTATTAGGAAAAGTCTGATTTGTCTGACAGTCAGGACAGGGTGGCCTTTGTTATTCCTGCTAGCAGAACTGCCATCTCCTGCAAGTGAGAGAAGCAGAAAGTGATCACCTCCCCTATATCTGACATTATAAAACTCTGCACTGAGGTTTTTTATTTTTTAACAATCTAAAGGAAATATTTTTCTGCTCTCAGATTTAACAGGTTTTCTAAGAGAAGCCAACAGTGGTTTCATCACCGCACCCTGAAGCAAACATTTCTGAAAAGTTTCCTCTTGTTCTTTGTTAGTTGCAAAACAAACACCAGAGGTCAACTCCTTCTTTCTCTGGCAACCTTAGCATACAGATGCTCTTGGCCAGTGTTTACCCACCAGGCCTTCAGATGGGGTGGAGGAGCCTTCCCCTGACATGTATCCTGTGAGATGTGCAGCAGCATTTGATGTTGCATGGGAATTTTTGAAAGGTCTCCATATGACTTTAAAGAAAAGATAAATTAATGAACCTATCCTTCTGCCAGAGAGAAAAACCTTTTCCAGGGCTATCTAAGAGAAGTCCTATTTCAAGCTTATTATGGGAACGCAGGAATGCTGTATTGGGTCAGCACATGGAATACCCCATTCATGCCACCCACTTCTCACAACCCTGTAGTGCACTGCCCTGGGAATAAAAGGAATGTTCTTGATCATAAGCACAAATCTGACCATCTGCATCCTGACAAAAAGGGAGAAAAGAAGTATAACAAATAAGGTATCAGTGGCTGAGAGAGTTCAAACAGAGTTGAGAGGCTACACTGGAGGGCACTCTTTGGCATGCATACTTCAGTTAGACACTGCTACCTATCATAACTTGCCAAAGCCCAATCAAAACCGTTCCTGCCAATCCTAACAAATACCTAGGGCATTATATAAGATTCTACAAAGGTTCCATGCACTAGGATAACTTTCCAAAACCTACAACTTCCAGATGGCTCCCTGGATCAGATAAGTCCTGAAATTTCCAGAACATCAACTAATTCCATCCCCCTATCCCATATTATCAACAGCCCTTTCCAATAAGAAAAAGTTAGAACTCTCCAACGTGAAAAATACTCCTAAAGAGTGGGAGAAAGGTCAAAGGTGATGTTGAAGTTATACAGAGAAGGTCGGGTTTAACAAATGAGTATGAGTGCTGAATCATTATACTGATATTTCTTTTAGCCTCCAGTACCTTAGAGCAGCTAGAAATAAAGCCTAAAATTGTAGAATTGTAACCCATACCAAACTCTGAAATCTGTTCTACAACTAATTGTTGCGATGTACTTTGAAATTTATTGCTTTTACGTATATATACGTTATTGAAAAAGAAGGAGGAATATAATAGAGAAGATAGGATTTAACAAATGAGTGTGACTGCTGAATCATTATACTGATATTTCTGTTGGTCTCCTGTGTCTTGGAGCAGCTAAAAGAAAAATCGAAAAATCATGGAACTGTAACCCATACCAAACTTTAAAATCTGTTCTATAACTGCTTGTTAAAATATACTTGGAAATGTATTGCTTTTTTATATATATGTTATATTTCATAATAAAAAAAATCTGGCCATCTGAAAACCCAAAGTTTCATATGATGTAAATAATGGAATGCCAATTTCCTCATGCATAAGACATTTGGTACCTTGGTCAGGAGGTAGAATCAAGGTGAGGCAAGGTATCTAAATGTTCTTGCTGTGTTGTCTGGTATTTCTTTATAAAGCAAAGGTTGACTGTGGTCTCTGCTTGCAAGAATTCCTCTGGTTCCTTTGTGTGAAAGTGATTAAAACTAAAAAAAAAAAAAAAAAAATGGCTTCTTAGGATCCTGTGATAAAATGCTGTTGAGTCTGTCTGAAAAACTATTAAAACGTAGCAGTAGAAAATGATCCCCTCTGATTAGAAAAGACAATGCCTCCAACTCTCCTTCCTGCCTCACCCTACAGTTACCAGGCTGGGTAGGAAATTGTGGACAAGGACAGGTAACCATGCCCAGAGTGGCTTCAGAAATCAGGAGCAAAAGATGTGACTTTGTCTCAAAAGGAAAAACTGCCTCAGAGAATGGAACCAAATTCTTCCCATAGCATTAAGGCATTTGCCCAGTGAACAGATGTCTCACACTTCAGGTATGGTCCTATATAAAAGGTAGAGCCAGAAATGACATGAGAAAAAAGGGGACTGGAGTGAGAGAGAGGGAAAGGAAAGCAAGGAGAGCACCAGTGCTTAATTTTAAAACTCAAAGAGTTACACAAGTCCATTGTTTACCATTGATCATGGAAGGGCTCACATTTCACAAACTTACACCATTTACATACTTCTTGCCAAAGAGCAGTTATTCAAGTGCAGAGTCTGAAAAATAAGACTGAATGGACTCTCTGAGTCTTCTTTTGGATCCATCCTTTATCCGAGGGAATGTGAAACATTCTTGAATGCAAAACATTCCTGAATACAGCTTCCTATTTACTTCCTCTCTTCTGAACCCTTTTTCTTTTTCCCTCTCATTTTTCTTTTCTTCTTCTGGTCTTCTTTCAACTCCCCTCTAATATTTAAGCATCAGAGAATAAGAGAAAACTCTGCTTAGGCTTGGGAAGGAAGCCTTTTCAATTTCTATAGTCCTGGCCATGGGACCTGAAGAATCTTGGGGGCATTAAGTAATTAACCTCTCACCACCTTTGAGTGTTAAGAGACTCCTGCTACTGCTATCTCCCATTTTATAGCCAGCACAACAGAGGCAAACCAAAGTTTAGAGACTTGCCCTAAGTAGCAGAGTCAATAAACAAGCAAGAAACACACACTCCCTTCTGCATTCACTACTCACTTCCAATAGACTCATTTATTGTCAAATGCTTGCTTGCTTTGTTTAGTTTTAATCCCCATGCCATTAAAATGGGAGCCTGGAACATGTTGCTTCTTAACAGCTTACAGAACGGCAATCACTTAGGATGGAAAGCAAACAATATTCTATCCATCTAAGGGGATGCAGGAGGTCAGTGGAGAGGGAGGCCACAGTCGTGAGCTGCCCAATAGGGCTCTCACTGACCAGGCCTCTGGATTTAATTTGAATCTCTGGCCTGAAATGTTCTGACTGATATTTGCATTAGCTTGAGCATCTAGATCATCTTATGTACAGGTAAGGAAAGAAATGCCCAGATCCCAGTGCCATAGAGTCCCTCGTTTTTGCCTTAAGGCAGTCTCCCCTGTGCCTCTCCTAAAAGTCCTGTCTTCCATAATTCAAAGCTAACATTTAATTAGGAGAAAATAATGTAGCCCAGAGAATATAGCATTTTGGAGTCAGGGAGACTTGTCCTTCGATTTTCACTCTACCACTCACTAGATGTATAATGAGGAGGCAAGATTCACCTCCTTATCTGCTCTGTGAAAATGATGCCTAGCATGGCGGATTGCTCTAGGAAATAAGATCTGGAAAGTGTGTGTAAATAGCTATTGCAAGGCCTAGCACAATATACGAGTTCAGGGTTCCTCTCTAGTTTCCATGTTTAGTTGGATAAACAAGAGCACAAACTTAACTTTATTCAGTGTCCCTGTTACTTTATCCTGTAGCCACCATTATTAACTGTTGAGAGCTGTATTTTATAAGAAATAAAATTATGAAAAAGAAAAGAAGGAAGGAAGGAGAAAGGAAGGGAGGGAGGGAGAGATGGAAGGAAGAAGGGGGAGGAAGGAAGATGGCAGCTGACTGTTGCAGTCTCAGCAGCACAGTGTGCTAGAAATGGGTATGGAGTCAGAGAACCCAGGTTGACATCTTATCTCCTAACATCTGCTATATTTATTGGTGACCTTGGGCAAGTCACTTAATATCTCTTCAGTTTCCTTGTCCTTTAAATGAATTTATTATAACAATACCCACCTCATAAGATTATTCTGTGGATTAAATGTCATAATGGACATGAAGTTGCCTAGCACAGTGTTTAGCATGTGACAGATGCAAAAAAAAAAAAGTAGATTGAATTTAAATGTCAATTCTAAGATTATTCTCATAAGCCCTCCTAGGGAGGATAACTCAGTTTCCTCATCCGAAATAATCAGAAAAGCCTTACTAGCTCAGAGTGTGAACTGTGGAATGTCCTAGAGGGACAAAAAAGCTTCACTGTATAGTTGCAATATTAAGTTGTTCTTATTAAAATAAGCTCAACAGACTGCGTGGGGACAGAATCAAATCCAATCAATCTGCAGCGTGGTAAGAAGTAATCAGTCTGCTCCTCAGCAAGAAATGATAAATAATTCAACAAGTTGGAGAGGCTAGGATTCTTCCAATTTTTCTTCTTCTTGTGATGAATCTGGCTCATATTTCCCGAAAGTATAAATGGGATTTAATTTCACACACTAAGGGGGAAATAAAGCACACTAGAAAGGCAAGGATGCTGTGACAGTTTTTCCCCTAACACCAGCCCTCAGTGGTCTGTTTTAAAAAATTATTTATATTACTTTATCATTGGGTTTACAGTATGTGTGACAGTATTACTGAACTCATTATTGGATACTTGGAATAGTTCTCTTCTCACCTTGAAATCACTCTCTTAATAATAATGAGTTAATATTTATTGAGCACTTAATCTGTGTCAGGCACTGTTTTATCATTTAATGTTCACAACTGTCCTCTAAATTGGTATTATTCCATTTCACAGGACTGAGACCCAGAAAGGTTACTTATCTTGTCCAGTGTCACATTGCTAACAAGTGGCAGAGCTCAGGTTGGAATCCAGACAGTTGAAGTCAAGGGCACATACTTTTCATCACTGCATTGTACATATTGTGAGAGTGAAAGCTTCTTGAGGCCACGCGTGTATTTTCTACCCAATTTGCTTCCCCGTACTTTCTAGCATAGTGTTGAGAATTAGAAGGCCCTGGATAGATTATTAGTACGTTGAATTCAATAAAGGCATTAGAAGACTTCAGCATGCATACTTTACCCTCTAGAACGAACACAACTGTGCTGGCTGTGCATGGCACTGTCCCAGGCAGTGGCCCTCACAAAGACCACCATGTGAGCTAAGCAGTGCCATTTGCCTCTTGCCATTGCAAATCTAAACCATTTCCCTCTGCCAAACAGTAGTATTTAGACTTCTGGAAGTAAGCAGAGTTGTCGTCTTTATCTTTTGTATCTCAATGTTCTGACAAAGAAGATGCTCAGTGACTATTTAGTATGTAAAGGGAAAAAGGAAATACCATCGACTTCTCATTTTCTATGTCAGAAAACAAGTTTGGAGTGTGATGGTGAGTGTTTACAGCCGTAAACACTTTTGCCTATGATAAAAAATAAACGCTCTACCAAAAATAAGCAAGTAAATAAATAAATAAATCACACTCTATTCTAACCAAGAAAACTTGATTATAGATCTATTTTTATTCACATCAAATTTATCTAAATAGGGCCTAATGCTTGATACCAATGTACTGATAGCTTTAAATCAGGATGGCAGCTGTACAACCTCCAACATCTTGGTGGTGCTTTGCTAGCAGGATCGGGAGGGGGCGAGACAGGAAAGGTAGGTCAGATGAATGAGATCATGTTGCATCATTGGCCAAAACCTATGCAGAACAGCCACAGTGCTTGCAACTCCCCCAAATATCAATTAAACACCAGGTCAGGGTTAGGCACCCCTGGGTTAGGAACCATTGGTGAGAAGATTTTTGGTAGTACTTGAGAGCATTTAAAAACCAAGATTTGCACAGTATGAAATTTATCTTGTTAACTTCCTTTCAATCCTTCTGATTAAATTCAAAGGACAAATCTGCCTTCTTTGCCACTTGCTAATTGTTCTTTTTTAACAACAACAAAAAAGAACAGGCCTCAAGGTCAGAGGCTTCAACACGCAACTGCATCTAGCTAGAATTTAATAACTTTTTTTTAATAGATACCTTCTTTATTGGCCAATGATATTGGTGTTCCATTTATGGTAGTGATATAAAGTTTTAAAATAAATGTATTCAAGTTTAAAAAGAACAATTAGTTAATCTAAAGAAAAACATTGCATTCAGGCACATACAACTATGGAGAACATTGAGGATGTGGCCAAGTAAAGAAAGGAGACTGGGAAAGACAGCGAACAGCATGTGAAGACAGAATTTAATATGTGTGACCCAAAGAACTAGAGAGAGACTGGAGGAGGGACTAATCAAGGAAGATAAAGAGCAAGCCCACCCGATTTAGTAAAGGAAACAAATGCCCTTGCCTCCTGCCACTGAAGCTGGGGCTTCTCAAGCCTGAGCTCCTGATCATGTGGATGCAGGAGGGAGAACCACAGTATGAGCTAGGTTACCACAGCCCTTCAAGGGGCAGGCAGCATGGATACTAATCTCAGAAGGTGTCCAGGAGATGGGAAGGAAGGGCAGAGAATGAACCGTCCGGGTAAATATAAAAACACGGGAGCAACATTTCGGATGAGTAGGGCTTGAAGGTAACAAATGCCTGGAGGAAAAAGCTGTTGCGCATCATGGAGAGTGCATAGAACTGGGAGTAAGGAGGCTGAGTTTTAGTTTCAACTCTGCTGCCTCTGTGTGGCCAACATTTTTTTTTTAACCCCTCTGGCCCTCAATGTCCTCACCTGTAAAATGTCCCTTCCTGCTATGACATTCTTTAATAAGTACATTCCCAAAATTTCTAATTTGGTATTATGAGGCCATAATTTAAAAAGAGACAGTAAATTTGCTTCAAGAATGCTCTCCCTTCCGAAAGCAACCTTCCTCCCCGCCCCCTCCAAACACACTCAATTGTGTGTAGAATTATGATCATTTGACTGTTAATATAATAACTGGCAAATGTTGGTCATAAATATTAGGTGCTAACGGGGCCAGATTCCCTGGTGGACATTCAGGAATGTGCCTGGTGGGTGTGGAGGGGAGCCATTTTCCCAGGAACGTGCAAGGAAATCACCACCAACCTGTGCATCCACGGCCTCGTAACGTTGTCAGTGCTCCTTCCTTGCCTGTCTACATGCCCATGGCCTTCACCTGGAAACTTGCCCAGCCTTTTGGCAAAAAATATTTCAAATTTAATATCAGGGACTGCATATAGCACGTAAAGCCACAAGTCCTGTCTCTTGGGAAATAAGACACCAGAAAGGCAAAGCATGGATTCCTGTTTGGTAAGCTGAGGCCCAAATATTGTTTTTTGAGACTCAGAAAAATCCTCCCTCCATTTATTGCTCACTGGAAGGCTAATGCATTGCCTTAAGATTTTGAAATGGCAACCTGGAAAGGAAGTAGTATAAAATTAAACTATTCCAAGTATTTACTGAGCATTCTATCATTTGTGTACAGAAGGATGAAATATGGTTCCTGAGCTCAAGATGCTTGCTCATTTAGCTAAAGAGTAAAGGCTAATATATATATATATATATATATTAGATATTATATATATATATAAACAAAAAAAGAGAAAAAGAACATATAATGACCATAAAACTAGGTGATCTCCATTTAAAACAATCTTTAGTTCACTGCCTCACCCCCAATCCATTCTCCATACCTCAAGGAGAGTAAGGCTTCCAAAATACAAATCTAATCAGCCCACTTCCTTGCTTAAAACATTTCAACATCTCCATCTCCAGATAAAATGATAAAATCCACATTCCATACCATAGTTTGAAAGGCCATTGGCAGATGGACCCTTGCTTACCTCTCAGATCTTATTTCTCACTCCTCTCCTTCCTCCCTGGTTTCCGTGAGTATGGAAGTCTATGCTTGCTATGAAAGCATTTGGAAGTAAGAAGTTGTTCTATGCTCCTGCTGGACAGCAATTCATTCCTTTCCCGGTATGCTTTCTCTCCTGTGCCTCTGCTCATGCTATTCCCTCTGCCGGGACGAGTTACACACAGACCCCTACCCTGCAGATCCTTCAAGTCTTAGCTTAAACATCACCTCCCATTGGGGCCTCTCTCCTTGCTCTCGTGGCCTCCCATACTCCCACATCACAACGTTGTCTAACTGGCTGTTGCCACCATTACACTTTAAGAACCAGGAGGTCAAGAGCCACGATTGCCTTAATCAACATTGTATTCCCATCCTGTAGCACAATGCACATTCTAAACTGTTCGTTCAATATGTTGGAATGGGTCAATGAATGAATAGATGTTGTGGATAGTTAGAGAAAATGAATCTTAATAAGAACTAGAATGCAAAGTAAGATCGCAAGGAGTAGGTGCTACTTGATTTGGATCTTAAAAGGTGAGTAGGATTTTCCAGAGAGAAAGAGATTAAACGATGGTCAATAGTATCGGTAAAGTACTTTGAACTGCATCTATCACATGGAGGGTATTTGATTAATGGTGAATAAATAGGTGAATAAAAATGAATAAATGAACGGCTTTCTTGATGAAGGGAATAACAACATAAATTAGTCATTTTTCTAAAAATGTAACTAGCTCCCTTTATTGACACCCCGAAGCATATGGTAATAATGTGTGTACATGGGGGAGAGGGAGGGGTTATCGACAAGTCACAAATAACTAGCACATTTCCATGTCCCATGTCATTTGGACATCCTCCCTACCTACCTTCACTGGATGTTTTGTTATTATTTTTAAGAGGCCCAGGAATTTAGAAAATGTGTTCCAATTGCTTTCAAACTTTATGTGAATGTTCTATGAGTTTTCCCACAGTTCCCACCTTGAAACAATATGAAATACAGTCTTTCTACCAAAAATATATCCAGAAAAGTAGACTGGCAGTTATTTCAAAGTCAATCTCCAAAACAGTTTTCAGATGTGATAGATTGAGATTTACCCACTTCTCAAATGCTATGGATTATTATGGAATTTTTTATTTGGTTTGCAACTCTCTGGACTAGAAGCCCTGATTAATAGGGGACACAGAGCCCTGTTTATAAAAATTCAATACATTATGCTGTAGTCTAATACATCCTAAGCAACTATTTTGCAAACCTACATTGTAGAATAAAAGTTTACTCTCTCCTCAGGGGGTTGAGGGGCCAGGAAAGGGAGAAGTGAAAAGAGAGAAACCAGCTTCTTGGCAGCTTCTCAACAATAGCTCCAGCTCCTCACCCCCACTTCTCCAAAATCTTTTACATAGTTGCTCTAACCAAAAAAGTATGTATAGCTTCCTGACAGATTGGATAACATGGAGACTTGAGAATATTGTGCCATCCCTCATTTTCATCTCACCTCAGATGCTTTGGGTACAAGCATAACTTTCACCCACAAATGCCTGAAGTTTCATTTTCTTAAACCGAAGATTGGGAACAAGAGCAGAGTTGAGCTTATGAAACAGACGATGACATCAGAATGGTGGCCAAACTCCTTTGCAGCTGCCCTCTCTGGTCAGCCTGAGGACTCCTTAAGCGGCAACACCAGCTGACCCAATTCCTTCGAATTGGCTATTAATGGACAACACAAGGAAACCTTCCAACTTGTAAGTTGGAGAAGCTGAAGGAACCTGAATCCCAGCTCACAGTTGCCAAGAAACTCTATATGATGCAGGTGCAAAGTGTCCTGCCCCCCCCCTTGAAATTCAGACTCATTAAAATATGTATTTTGCAAGGGGATTAAATTCAAACATCTGGGAAAGGGGGAAATAGCCACAACTGAAATGTTTTTCAGCTTGGCTTCAGATTTTGATTGTTTCATTTCTTTCAAGTTGGGGGTAAGAGGCTGCTTGCTGGTGGAATGATGGAATGGGGCAACGAGAGCATTAGAAAATTACTTCGAAGGGCCCCAGACTTCATCAGCAGCCATAATTGTGGGAAAGTAACCTGAAGATGCCAAACAACAGGAAATTACCAGAAGAATCTGTCAGCACAATCAGCTGCTATTTTCATTGTTCTTTGGCAAATTTATACACAGTCGGGAACACCTGGGCTGGCCTGAAGCCCAGGTTTGACTAATTGCCAGGGGAGAGGAGTCGTCATTTGTCTTCGAAGGGATTTCCTCCATTCGCTCCTCAAAACATGTGGTTTCACTTTTCCCCTCTCTCTGCAGGAAATGGCAGGACAGTGAGACGCAAAATAAATGAGTTCACTTCCAAGAGGTTGCCTCCTAAGAGGCCACTCCAAAAATAACTGTCTTGTGAGAGGTTGTTAATAACCAAGATTCTATATACTGTCCTCAGAAAACAACATTTCAAAGGCATGATGATTTCTACCCCTCCCCCTTTTCCTTCCAAGGCAGTGCACATAAAAATAAAAGCCATTGGAGACCAGAGAAGTAACAAAATCCTTGGTCTTCTGGAGGTAGGGAATGTCACTCCTCTCACTCCTTTGCAAAACCCCTGTCCTTAGAGTATAACCTTCCCCCAGTCTGTTCTCTGACAAGTGAAAGATGCAATTGGAACAGTAAGAGATGTCTGAGCCTCGTCTTCCCAGCTCTTCCTTTCTGCCCATCACTGACTTCGCTCTCCAACTCAACATTTGAATTCCTGAGTGGGAAACAAGCGGGAGTCCTTGAAGGCATGGGCTGAGCCTGGCTCATTATTCTCACCTGTGCCTAGTGTAGTTGGGCTAGATTAGTATTTGTTAAATGAAGAACACCGAGGAATCTGCAAAATCACCTGCTCTGTGGCTTGCTGCCCAGGGTGCAAGGAGGTATTTTTAAATCTCTCTGAACTTCAAGAGATCACCTTCTTACAAGAACCACCTGCCGGGGTGACAGTCTTTTCTCCCCTAACCTTTCTCCATATTTTTATAGGTTGACATATACTCATATGCGTGCATCACACACACACACACACACACACAACTTCTACCTCATTCCCACCCCCCCCCCCCCCCCCCCCCCCCCCGCTCTCATTATTTAAGCATAGCACTAGCCAAGATATCCTACTTGGGTAGCAAATTCATGTTTTATATTCCGTCTTGAAGCCAAGAGAGCTTTCTAACTTAATTGCCTAGTATTTTAGATGTGCTGATTGGGAAATGTCACAGCAACGGTATGTTTCATATTGAAATGTGCATCCGCCTTTGCTGTATTTTCATCTGCATTGTGTTCACCTCTCCAGTGATTTAGGGGTTCTGGCATCACGTCAGCAAAGAATCAACTGCTTTTTCTTTCTTTCCTTCTTTCTTTTTAAAGCATGTAGAGCATGCGGCAGATCATTACTACCCTAGATGAAGCCAGCAACATTTGGGTTTGATTTGGTTTCAGCTGCAGACCCCTTTCTCAAAGTTGAGCTGCACTGTAATTCTAAACTGACCCACCTTCCCCCTGGCAAAGGTGAAAAAATGTTATGGAGCATTTTACAACCCACAGCCCATCATTTATGCCGAAACACTGGGAGAGTTCAGACTTGGCTTATTTTCGCTAAATCAGAGATGTTTTGACATGTTTATTTGTTTAATTTGTTTATTTTGACTAGCTCTGATTATAATTGGCAGCAGTGTGTAGAATTAACATTAGACAGTGTCTTAGGCTTGTCTGTTACAATAATGCAAAAAGAATGTGAAGAGAAATCTACCCACTATTTAACAATAGCAAGTAGGCAGGAAAATACAAGAGATTTCTTTCACAAATGGAAATGCAACCCCAGTGATAAATTTTATTTAAAAATTTACACTGAGAATTGTACAAATTATGCTTGAGCACTAATATTTATTTTATTTAATAAGTCTGCTAATGTATTTCCACAATGGTTTCTGAAAGTAGAATTTAACATCTTTTTAACTGTCGGAAGCTTTTTTGAGATATTTTAATGTTCTCTCCACAGTCCTCTTTAACTAAAAATAAAAGCTCTATAACTATTCAATAACATTGCAATAATGTTGGAATAATAACCCAATATTAATGCAGTTGTATGGTTGCAAATATACTTTCTGAATTCTTTGCCTAAAAACTCCAACAGTGTAATCTAGGCCGCAAACAGAGAAATATATCTGAATAAGGCAATTACCCCCTGCCTCTCTTTGCCATAACAATGGTCATATCATGCTAACTTTCTTTTTTTATGCTTGTGAGGATTTATGTAAAGCTTGTTTCACAAGCTTGAGTCACCCACTATTTAATTAAAATTTTGAATAATTTTTTTTTTAAATCTGTGTTCCTTGTTCATTCAGATCATATGTGAAAATCCTGGTGTCTTTTACAAAGCATTAGTCCTAAACCAGTCAACAGGTCCTCCTACCCCATACTCCTCCCTTGCCCTGGAGTTGAAGGGACAGTACAAGGCTGTCGCTGCTCCAAGCCATGGCGCGGAGGGCATCTGGTCCCAGCTCCTTAAAGAGGAATACAAGAAATCGGTCTATCGATGTATTCCACTGCCAATTATGCACAGAGCACAAACATGCTTTGCTCACATTTATTATCCCATAAATATTTTCCCCATGCTCAGTGTGGTATATTGCTGTGTGTGATCCTGCCGTGGAACGCCATATGCGCTGAGACGGAGGCCAAGTGAAGGTTGCCATATCTACGCCAAGCAACCCAGAGGTCTCCTGCTATGGAGTATCTGCTCTAAACCTGACATCTCTAGGCTATTGATTCCTCAGTTCATATTTCACTTTAGCTTAAATCAGACTTCTTTGGGGCAAGAGAAACCATCCCAAGATCACAGGAGTGGCCAGTCACACTGTGCTGCCCCTGAGAAGTTCCATGTTGAGCTCTGTTTGAGGCCCCAGCTCATGGTGTTGAGGGCAGTTGGGAAGATAGGGGTCTCTTACGGGGTACGGGACAGTTCTTTATAGGAGACTGAAAAGTTATCACTCACCCCCACCACATCACATATAGGAATTGTGTAGCTGCAGTGTGCAGAACATGAGATCAGGAATCAAAGGCAGTTTAAAAAATACAATATGCCAAAAGAAAGAGTAATCTAAAGTTTGGTCTTTTCCAAAGTGCATTCTGAGCTTGTCTAAGAAGAGTGAAAAGAAGAGATACACAAAATGCAGAAGCCCAGATTGGTAACCTACGCTCACAGTTACAACCCCTTACCTATGTGCCCTTACCCTATGTGCAAACCTTGTTGAATGAGTAGTCATCCAGCCAAGCCAGGTTCAGGGGCAGAGAGAAGTGGGGCATTGGGACAGTTAGATGTCAACCACACAAGCTGTTCTCTGATATTTGGTGAAAATACAAACCAGGGGTACATCCTGAGATGAGAACACAGTCATCCCCGTTTCTCATATTTGAAATATCAGCAGGTCTGACAATGAAGATTCAAGTTGCTGGTGGAAAACTCTGAGAGGCTGAATCATCAAAGAAAGATTCAACCTAAGTCTCTAGCTTTAGAAAGACATAATAACAGGGATTGAGATGGGGAAGTTTTACTATATAACCTCCATCAACTACCTGATTCAAATAACTAAAATTCAGAATAACTGAAACTCACTCCCTGGGCACTGGGTTAATTGGGATTTTTCCATACCTAACTTTCTGTATTGTATCTATCAACATCATAGGAAAGCTTACACAAAGAGCACAAACTCACATCTGAAAGCAGAGGCAGCATGGGGGACATTTCCTTTCAGTCAAGAACATCATATGAAACTGCACAGGTCAAGAAGAGCAAGTCACTTTCCACTGTTCCTTTTTATTATTGCTTTTTAAATCATCAATGCATTCTTGCAACTAATGTTAATGGAATAGTGAGGGGGAGATTCAGAAGTTCTGCCTGATTTCCACCCTGACCCCCTTTTTACTGGCCTCTCTTAGACAAAGCACTTACCTTAGCTGTTCTTTATTTTCTCCAGCAGTAGTACTGCCATAGTTTAGTTGCCCAAATTACTTTGAGCTTCTCGGAAGAAAAATGTGCCGTACCAATAAAGTGTCATTATTATTACTTATCTCCAAAGGGAGAGCTTAAATTTGATAATACAAAAGGGGTTGGCTTTCTTTTTGGTTAAACTAAATAATGAAGCAGGAAAACCACCATAAGTGTTTTTGAGCTCCTTGGAAATAGAGGTTATATAAATACAAAGCAATATTACTGAAATGAAACTTCTTTAGGGCATTTGCCAAGGGACCCAGTGTTAGGACTATCTTATACAAGAAGATTAAATGGGGGATAGTCTAATGAAGGCTTACTGCTTGAGATTCCATTAGGACTAGTGCTAAATCCATTTGGATATCTGGGTGATTTAGAAAAAGGAGAGCAACCAAAAACGTGGCTAAGTTGAGGAAGAGTTTTAAAACCATTTTACTGCCTGCCAATGCAGTTCTATAGCTTCAGAGGTTTCTCAGAATCATTACATTGAAAAATGTACAGATATATTTAAAGACTCCTTCAGTATAATAACACCTTAGATGTGTTCATCTCAAAAAATTATTACCTCTTCAGTAAATAAAACTCTGGCTTTTAGAAACCAGATTCCGCTGCTTAAACTGAAGTTCTTTTAGTGTTGCGTCTATAGTTATTTTTATTTTTAGGCCCATTTTAGTTTAAGACACACAAAACCTGCATCTAAGATACATGAAACAACTGTCATAGAAGAAGAAAAACAGTAAGTACTGGCTGGGATTATGGGGATATTGTAGGGTCTGCTCCAGAAGTGAGAAGACTGGATTAGTTTACAATGGCCCCATTACTAACCTCCAACCCCAAAGCCTTCTCACTTCCTAACTATACCTGCTGCACACGTAAGCCAGGGGCTGTAACAAGACACCATGATACCATACTTTTTCTGGTATCATGTTTTAGATTAAAGAGAATTAAGAATAATTATAAAGCTAAAAAGTAAGATAAAAATGAGGAAAATTTTATATAACATAAATATATATGTCATATTTTATAAAATATGGGACAACATAGGCTAAAAGAATTAAATAAACCCCAGACTGAGTGGCAAGTGGTTCTGCCCCACTTGCCTAATATGTAACCTTAGATAAGTCATTCAATTCTTTATGGTCAAAATTTCTACATCTGGGTGAATTGGAATATTAAATGTTTCTTCCCTACTTCACAAGATTGCTGTATGGCTCAAAGAAAGTATAGGTATGAACATGCTTGAAATGCATTGTCTTGATCAAACCTATATAGTTTTATTTTTGCTGAAGGCTGAAGCAATAAAAATAATTCACTGATAAAGTCAGGAATACAAAAAGCAGTTTATATCATATTCTGACCTCAAATTTGCCAGGCATGAAGGGAAGAAACATTAGCAGCCCCAAACATTCAGAAAATCCAGAATGCTTTAAATACAATAAATGAGTGTGAACTAGCTTTTAAATATAAAAAGTTTCTTATTTGATTCAAAAGCAGAACCAAACTCTGTCACTTACCAAGAGTCCTCTCTTTTATTCCCGATATGCTCTTAGCCAAAAATTTTATTTTATTATATAAGGTTATATAAGTACAAAATAATATTATTTGATTCCATATGAGATTATGTTTGATTTGATTCAACAAATATCTCAGAGAAGTCTCATGCTTGATTCCAACTTATGGGACTCCCCACCTAAGAGTCTCCTTAATATTCACACCAGCTAGATTCATAGATTCTCCTTTCTCCTTGACTGCTATCTCTACATATGCCTCCTGACATGTTGCTCTCTCCTGCTGGCCCCAGAGCCTTTCCTGAGAACTCCAGGAAACTCTGTGGTTAAAGTTGTGTGACACAGTCTCAGGATTCCACTGGCGCTTGTACAACCCTGCTTGAGTTCTCAGCTAAGCAGACACTGGTTTGGGACATTCTGGGGACTCCCAACCTGGATAGACCCTCCAGCTGGGCACCCATCAGCCATCTGGATCCCCAACCCTCGCCAGTCACCCCACCCCCACCAACCCCACTCCCCACTAGCCTATGACCATTTTTGGTTTCTCAGTGGTCAGAATCAGGGTCTTGTTGGGCCCTACACACAGGCTGGGCAGAAAGCCAAGCAAAGGATGGCTGACCCCAAGGTGGAAGACACTGGGAGTTCCAAGAACGGATGTCTTAAAAGCATTAGGTAGGCAACCTACATCATTAGAACATTCCCTCATCCTACTCATTCTCTCCTTTCTTGCCTCCATTTTCTTTTTAATTCCCTTTCCCCCTTCTCTCCTTTCATACGTGTTGGGTAACCCAGTTGCACCTACACTCGCTGATCATGTTCAGAGCCAAAGAGATTTCTGGCCACTTCAAACTTGCAGCGTGGGCACAAGAAGCTCTTTTGTGGTGGTGGCTGCTGTTTCTATCTGCCCACGTGATCCAACTCCTCCTCAGTGACTGTTTTTTAAAACAACCCCAGCAACCAAATCCCCGGAGAGCACCAGGTCTCGCAAGACCTCAGTGTTCATTATATAAAACCCAGATTTTCTGTTCTGTGGGTGAGAAGCCACTTGAGTCTCCTCTCTTCTCTGCTCCCCCCAACCCCCAGGGGGAGGGCTCAAACCAGGCCTGGAGCCAATGACTTGCCCTGGGCAGGAGACTCTTCCTAGAGTCTGACAGAGGGCTCCTCTAATTGTTGTCTGCGGGTGGACTACCAACAATTTCACACCCAGAGAAGTCAGCTACTTAGTTCTACTCAATTTATAAAAAATAACAACAAAAAAGTTCTCAGAGAGCAGCAACTCCTCTTCTCTAAAGGAAAGGGGAAAATGTTGCTTAACAGTTTTCGAGGAGGTTAAAACACGAGTGACAGTATATATTAAAACCTATTTCCCTGATAATGCAAAATACAAATATGGCTACAGTTCGATTAAAAAAAAAAGAAGGGTGAGGGCAAAGGGTAGGAAGGGAGGGTTTAAACAGACAAGAGCCAGGCATGTCTTAGGCAATGTTCTTGGTCCTGTTTCCTTCAATAATCAAAAGGGATTTTAGACTTCACAAGACAGAGGTGAAGTTATTCCAAGAGCAGGGAAAAGGCACAGATGGCTCTCTGTTGCCATCCTGTGGATAAGCACTGCACGAGAGCTAGATTCTTAGCTGAAATGAGAGTCTCCGTCTGCATAAAATCATGTTATCGCTTCCAAAGAATTACTAAAGCTTCCAGAATGTTCCCTTGACTTCCCCCAGTCCTCCCACCCTCCTCATTAGCTGCTTTTGTTTGTCTTTGAGATAAAGGGATCTTGGCTAGCCTCTCCTTGTTGACTGAAAAACTCAATACTCAAAAAGAACAGCTTTTGTGGCACTTGGGCCAACTCTGCAGTTCCCTTAATTGGTTTAAAAGATGGGAGAGAGAGGTGTGGAAAGAGAATAACTGAGAACCAGAGAGAGAATGAGAGACTCTGCTTCATCTGAGTGCCAAATGGTAAGTCCCTTTTATTGGCTCATTTGGTCTCAGTGCTACAAAGGCTTCTCTAATTGAGGGAGGAAGCAGACAAAAAGGCAGTTTTAAGTGACATTCAATTCTTCCCAAGGAATGCTAAGATTTGTGGTTGATCTGAAGAGTAGCTAATAGGATTCACTTGTGGCCCTTTAAATCCATGGGTTAGTTAGCCCTCAATGAGGTGTTCAGTTCAAATTTCTCTTAAGTTTTCTTTCTAACATATGACCCAGCAATCCCACTACTAGGTCTATGCCCAATAGAATTGAAAGCAGGGACTCGAAAGGATATTTGTACACCAATGTTCACAGTGGCGTGATTTATAATTGCTAAAAAATGGAAGCAATCCAAGTGCCCATCAAGAGATGAATAGATAAATAAAATGTGATATACACATACAGCGGAGTATTATTCAGCCCTAAAAAGGAATGAAGTCCTGGTATATGTGACAACACGGATGAACCTGGAAGACGTCATGTTGAGTGAAATAAGCCAGACATAAAAGGACAAATGTAGTATGATCTCACTGATATGAAATAATTAGAATAAGCAAACTCATAGAGTCAGAACCTAGGCTATAGATTACCAGGGAATGTGGCTGGGATAGAAACAGGAAGGTCAGGCTTAAAATGTACAGGGATGGGTGGCCACAGTGGCTAGAAGATTAGGCCACGGTGGCTCAGCAGGCAGAGCTCTCCCCTGCCATGCCGGAGACCCGGGTTAGATTCCCCGTGGCTGCCCAGGCAAAAACAAAAGCAGAAAAAAAAAGAGGAGAGAGAGAAAAATACATACAGGGTTCCTATTTGGAATGATGGAAATGTTTTGGCAATGGATGGTGGTGATGGCAGCACAACACTGTGAACACAATTTACAGCACTGAAATATATATCTGAATGTGATTAAAAGGGAAGATATTAGATTGTATATATGATAACAGAATAAATTTTTTAAAATGCATGGTAAAATTACATAAACAGTGAACCCTAAGTTAAACCACGGACTCTAGTTAATAGTACAATTATAAAATATGCTATTATCAACTGTAACAAATGTTCCACACCAGCTCAAGGTGTTAGTAATAGGGTAGTATAGGACAACCCTGTATTTTACGCAACATTGTTCTGTAAACCCACAACTTCTCTAATAAAGAAAAAAAGAGAGAATAGTAACATTAAAAAAGAAAGAAAAGAATCTGTCTGGCTTTTCCTTGGTAGGTTTCCATTCTCCTGTTCGTGTTCCGATGCAGGTGAGACAAACTCAGGAACAGGGTCCTGTCCACCTAAATCGTGCACCAGCCCCCATGGCGTCTGCACTGGACACGTCCAGTAGGCCCACTGTCAATGGCACAGGAGGTGTGAGGAACCTCAGGGTGGATTGCACCAGCTAGTTTCAAACTGTGTACCCTGAACTCTATGTTGCACTGTGGTTATTTTTACATTTTAAAAAAGAGAAAAAATGCACTCTCAGATGTGCTACACATAAATTTTTAACACATTAAGACACCGATAAGTTAGCCTGTGTGTCTGGACCTGTTACAAACCCAGGCCTGCACGTGCCTCCTCCTCATGTAATATTTACCGGTGTATTTTTTTTTTTTAACATGGGCAGGCACCAGAAATCGAACTCGGATCCTCTGGCATGGCAGTTGAGCATTCTTGCCTGCTGAGCCACCGTGGCCCTACCGGTGTGTTCTCATGGCATGCAGTGACTGGGCTCAGAGGCGGTTCTCTCACAGCATATTGTTAGCTGTACGGTTACCTCTGAAGAGATGACAAGACTTCTGATAGCATCTTATTACAAACAGTTTTAACATTTATTATATATCTTGAGTGCTTTTTATTTAACTTACCTACTTGTGATAAAGAATATTAACAGATGTTAAATATTGGTACTAATCCAACCTGAAATCTTTTTACATAACCAACTATTCTTCTTTTAAGCTTTTACATTAACTTTTTGAAAAGCATCCAAGGATTGCAATGTAAGCTAATTTAAAACTATCACCATTTGCAAATACTTATCTGTGTAAATGAAGATTGTTCAGATATTGTTCGATCAGAACAAAACAAAGTTGATGCTGATAAAACCTGAATAAAAATTGTTTTCCATTTTGGTGTTTATCAACAGATTTCGTTAATAAATACAACGCACTTCTATTGTCTAAAACAGCGTACAGGAAAGAGCATAGGCAGTGGGATAAAAAATAATTAGGTCTGAGGTTTCCCACTCTGCCACATACTACTTGCATAGATCATTTTAAAAAGGAGCTTTATTGAGTTATAATTTACATGTCATGAAATTCATCTGCTTTCAGGGTCCAGTTCAATTATTATTATTATTATTTTTTAATTAACGGAAAAAAAGAAATTAACCCAACATTTAGAAATCGTACCATTCTACATATGCAATCAGTAATTCTTAACATCATCACATAGATTCATGATCATCGTTTCTTAGTACATTTGCATCGGTTTAGAAGAACTAGCAACACAACCGAAAAAGATATAGAATGTTAATATAGAGAAAAAAATAAAAGTAATAATAGTAAAAACAAAACAAAACAAAACAAAAACCTATAGCTCAGATGCAGCTTCATTCAGTGTTTTAACATGATTACTTTACAATTAGGTATTATTGTGCTGTCCATTTTTGAGTTTTTGTATCTAGTCCTGTTGCATAGTCTGTATCCCATCAGCTCCAATTACCCATTATCTTACCCTGTTTCTAACTCCTGCTGGACTCTGTTACCAATGACATATTTCAAGTTTATTCTCGAATGTTGATTCACATCATTGGGACCATACAGTATTTGTCTTTTAGTTTTTGGCTAGACTCACTCAGCATAATGTTCTCTAAGTCCATCCATGTTATTACATGCTTCATAAGTTTATCCTGTCTTAAAGCTGCATAGTATTCCATCGTATGTATATACCACAGTTTGTTTAGCCACTCGTCTGTTGATGGAGATTTCGGCTGTTTCCATCTCTTTGCAATTGTAAATAACGCTGCTATAAACATTGGTGTGCAAATGTCCGTTTGAGTTTTTGCCCTTAATTCCTTTGAGTAGATTCCCAGCAATGGTATTGCTGGGTCGTATGGCAATTCTATATTCAGTTTTTTGAGGAACCGCCAAACTGCCTTCCACAGTGGTTGCACCATTTGACATTCCCACCAACAGTGGATAAGTGTGCCTCTTTCTCCGCATCCTCTCCAGCACTTGTCATTTTCTGTTTTGTTGATAATGGCCATTCTGGTGGGTGTGAGATGATATCTCATTGTGGTTTTGATTTGCATTTCTCTAATGGCCAGGGACATTGAGCATCTCTTCATGTACCTTTTGGCCATTTGTATTTCCTCTTCTGAGAGGTGTCTGTTCAAGTCTTTTCCCATTTTGTAATTGGGTTGGCTGTCTTTTTGTTGTTGAGTTGAACAATTCTTTATAAATTCTGGATACTAGACTTTTCTGCTATGTCATTTCCAAATATTGTCTCCCATTGTGTAGGCTGTCTTTCTACTTTCTTGATGAGTTCTTTGATGCACAAAAGTGTTTAATTTTGAGGAGTTCCCATTTATTTATTTCCTTCTTCAGTGCTCTTGCTTTAGGTTTAAGGTCCATAAAACCGCCTCCAATTGTAAGATTCATAAGATATCTCCCTACATTTTCCTCTAACTGTTTTATGGTCTTAGACCTAATGTTTAGACCTTTGATCCATTTTGAGTTAACTTTTGTGTAGGGTGTGAGAGATGGGTCTTCTTTCATTCTTTTGCATATGGATATCCAGTTCTCTAGGCACCATTTATTGAAGAGACTGTTCTGTCTCAGGTGAGTTGGCTTGACTGCCTTATCAAAGATCAAATGTCCATAGATGAGAGGGTCTATATCTGAGCACTCTATTCGATTCCATTGGTCGATATATCTATCTTTATGCCAATACCATGCTGTTTTGACCACTGTGGCTTCATAATATGCCTTAAAGTCGGCAGTGCAAGACCTCCAGCTTCGTTTTTTTTCCTCAAGATGTTTTTAGCAATTCGGGGCACCCGCCCTTCCAGATAAATTTGCTTATTGGTTTTTCTATTTCTGAGAAATAAGTTGTTGGGATTTTGATTGGTATTGCATTGAATCTGTAAATCAATTTAGGTAGGATTGACATCTTAACTATATTTAGTCTTCCAATCCATGAACACGGTATGCCCTTCCATCTATTTAGGTCTTCTGTGATTTCTTTTAGCAGTTTTTTGTAGTTTTCTTTATATAGGTTTTTGTCTCTTTAGTTAAATTTATTCCTAGGTATTTTATTCTTTAGTTGCAATTGTAAATGGGATTCGTTTCTTGATTTCCCCCTCAGCTTGTTCATTACTAGTGTATAGAAATGCTACAGATTTTTGAATATTGATCTTGTAACCTGCTACTTTGCTGTACTCATTTATTAGCTCTAGTAGTTTTGTTGTGGATTTTTCCGGGTTTTCGACATATAGTATCATATCGTCTGCAAACAGTGATAGTTTTACTTCTTCCTTTCCAATTTTGATGCCTTGTATTTCTTTTTCTTGTCTAATTGCTCTGGCTAGAACCTCCAACACAATGTTGAATAATAGTGGTGATAGTGGACATCCTTGTCTTGTTCCTGATCTTAGGGGGAAAGTTTTCAATTTTTCCCCATTGAGGATGATATTAGCTGTGGGTTTTTCATATATTCTCTCTATCATTTTAAGGAAGTTCCCTTGTATTCCTATCTTTTGAAGTGTTTTCAACAGGAAAGGATGTTGAATCTTGTCAAATGCCTTCTCTGCATCAATTGAGATGATCATGTGCTTTTTCTACTTTGATTTGTTGATATGGTATATTACATTAATTGATTTTCTTATGTTGAACCATCCTTGCATACCTGGGATGAATCCTACTTGGTCATGATGTATAATTCTTTTAATGTGTTGTTGGATACGATTTGCTAGAATTTTATTGAGGATTTTTGCATCTATATTCATTAGAGAGATTGGCCTGTAGTTTTCTTTTTTTGTAATATCTTTGCCTGGTTTTGGTATGAGGGTGATGTTGGCTTCATAGAATGAATTAGGTAGTTTTCCCTCCACTTCAATTTTTTTGAAGAGTTTGAGGAGAGTTGGTACTAATTCTTTCTGGAATGTTTGGTAGAATTCACATGTGAAGCCGTCTGGTCCTGGACTTTTCTTTTTAGGAAGCTTTTGAATGACTAATTCAATTTCTTTACTTGTGATTGGTTTGTTGAGGTCATCTATGTCTTCTTGGGTCAAAGTTGGTTGTTCATGTCTTTCCAGGAACCCGTCCATTTCATCTAAATTGTTGTATTTATTAGCGTAAAGTTGTTCATAGTATCCTGTTATTACCACCTTTATTTCTGTGAGGTCAGTAGTTATGTCTCCTCTTCCATTTCTGATCTTATTTATTTGCATCCTCTCTCTTCTTCTTTTTGTCAATCTTGATAAGGGCCCATCAATCTTATTGATTTTCTCATAGAACCAACTTCTGGTCTTATTGATTTTCTCTATTGTTTTCATGTTTTCAATTTCATTTATTTCTGCTCTAATCTTTGTTATTTCTTTCCTTTAATTATTTTTACTATATCTACAGAGTTGTGTGACCATCATCACAATACCTGTGTAATCGTGGGAAAGTTGGGCCTTAACTTCTTCATCATTAAAATGGGGCTAATACCTATTACATGGGTTTGTTAGGAGAATTTGATGAAATGATGTAAAGCATCTCGCACATGTGTTTGACAGTTTACTTACAGAGTTGTGCAATTGTCACAATACCTGTGCAACCTTGGGATTGAATGTCTGCTGGACTTAGTTATACACACTTCTAATGAACAAAATACAGTAGAAGTGATAAACGTGTCACTTCTGAAATTAGGTTACAAAAAGACTGTGGCTCGCTTGTGGGCACCGTCTCTGATTCTCTCACACGCTTGCTCTGAGGGAAGCCAACAGACATGAAATTTAAAGGGAAGTTATATCAACAGTAATCCATGTTTTGCAGTTTTCTTCCCCTGCTTGCTATAACTGAATATATAATACACACATATGTATAATATATAATAGAATAGAATATTATTATATTACCTTATATCATATATATGTATACAACAGTTTCCTAAAAATTATGTCATGAAAAAAATTATATTGGGATCTCCGAGGGGATTTTACACTGCACAAAAACAAACCCTGTCAGCCACAGCATGGAGTCCACAATTCCCATTCTCTTTTTCTCTGTCCTTTTGATGGGACCCATCACCGATAGCCACTGCCACTGTGTCCTCCAGCTGCTAACATAACAGCAATTCTACACTGCACAAACGTGAGGGAAAGAATTTCCTCTAATCTCTGATACTGATTTATAGGGCCCACCCAACCACTAGCACCACACCCTGTGATACAGCAGCACCCATGAGTTACACACACACACACACACACACACACACACACACACACTATTCAGTGACAAGGTCTTTCACAACGATCCAGAAGAATGGCACGTTATACAACCCAAATCTTAAGGGTGTCTTATGTATGGAGCGCTCTTGTCCATTCCCGTATGTGGTCCCTCTCTTCTTATTTCCCATGGACTCAGAAAGGAACCCATGATGCTGACAGGGAACCAGGCTCCAAGGCTACTCCAGACCTATCCTTCAACCCCCTGCCTCTTTCCTCCACCACCTACTGCCCGAGCACGAGTTCCACCTGCCAAACGCTCCTCCGGTTCCAGCCATCCAAAACATCCCTGGAGTTCCATAGTCAACCCATAGGTCACGAGCCTTATGTTTCACTTTGATGATTTGGATGCATGTCCATAATTTCTATTTTTGTGTATCATAACAGGTAATATAGTAATTGCTATTGAATCCAGTAATGCCTGAAAAGGAAGACTCATTGCTTGAGTTTCCCTTAAAGAAGATGATAGATGTAATAGGAATTTTTTAACTTTTTTCTTGTATAGTATAACACATATACAAAGCAAAGAAATAAAAAAGCAATAGTTTTCAAAAAGTGCTTACAGGATAGATCCCAGAGTTTGTCATGGGCTACCATACGATCCTCTCATATTTTTCCTTCTGGCTGCTCCAGAATATAGGAGCTAGAGGGCTTAAATACTTTTTTATCATCATGGTTGATTTTTTTCCTTCTTCTTTTGTGAACAATAACATATATACTAAAAAGCTATAAATTTGCAAGCACAGCACCACAATTAATTGTAGAACAGATTTCAGACTTTGACGTGGGTTGCAATTTCACAATTTAAGGTTTTTACTTCTAGCTGCTCTAAAATACTGGAGACTAAAAGAGACATCAATTTAATGATTCAGCATTCATATTCATTTGTTAAGTCCTGTAATAGGAATTTATGTTAAATCACAGGCGGGAGTTCATTTTTTCTCTCTACCTTGCCTTTTGCCTTATGAAGATATGTTTGAGCCATTAAAATATAAAGTCTAGCTACAAAACAAAAGAAAGAAATAGTGGGTTGCTGCTCATACAATCCATGAAGTAGATGGATTTTGATAGAGAGAGCTAAAAGTTCTTGAACCACTTGGTAATCTTTTTTATTCAAATTCATGTATTAAATACTAAGATTCCCTTGTCTTTCAAAAGCTATATTAAGAACTTTTTTTTACCCATTATCCCTTTAACCTCTATGACTAAACTGTGATATCTATGATGTTTAAAACAAAATACATTGCTTTATATTTTGTTCTCCAAGTAATGTTGGATCATTAATAAAAGCACAATTCTGATAATAACAGACATTCACATCTAATATCATTATTTTAAAGCTTCTTTTTCTCTTAAAAGGTGGTGTGAGGGTAGCCCAGTGGCAGAATCCTCGCCTGCCATGCCAGAGACCCAGGTTCAATTCCCGGAGCCTGCCCATGTTAAAAAAAAAAAGTTGTAAACTGAGCCCCCAGTCTTGGAGTTTGTTCATATGAAACTTAACCCCACAAAGGATAGATCAAGCCTACTTAAAGTTAGTCCTAAGAGTCACCCGCAGGAGAACCTCTTTTGTTGCTCAGATGTGGCCTCTCTCTCCAGCCAACACGACAAGCAAACTCACCACTCTCCCCTGTCTACATGGGACATGACTCCCAGGGGTGTGGACCTTCCTGGCAACGTGGGGTAGAAATCCTAGAATGAGCTGAGACTTGGCATGAAGGGATTAAGAAAAACTCTAGAACGAGCTGAGACCCAGCATCAAGGGATTGAGAAAACCTTCTTGACCAAAAGGGGGAAGAGTGAAATGAGACAAAAAGTCAATGGCTGAGAGATTCCAGAGTCAAGAGGCTATCCTAGAGGTTATTCTTACGCATTAAGTGGATATCACCTTGTTATCCAAGATGTAATGGAGAATCTGGAGGGAACGGCCTGAAAATGTAGAGCTGTGTTCCAGTAGCCATGTTTCTTGATGATGATTGTATAATGATATAGCTTTCACAATGTGACTGTGTGATTGTGAAAACCTTGTGTCTGATGTTTCTTTTATCTACCTTGTCAACAGATGAGTAGAACATATGAAATAAAAATAAATAATAGGGGGAACAAATGTTAAAATAAGTTTAGTTTGAAATACTAGTGATCAATGAAAGGGTATGGCATGTATAATTTTTTTCTGTTTTTGTTTTATTTTTCTGTTGTCTTCTTATTTCTTTTTCTGAATTGATGCAAATGTTCCAAGAAATGATCATGATGATGAATATGCAACTATGTGATGATATTGTGAATTACTGATTATATATGTAGAGTGTAATGAACAAATGTTAAGAATGTTTGTGTTTCTTTCTTGTAATTTTTTTAATCAATAAAAAATTTTTTAAAAAAGGCAATAATAAATATCTTTCCATGACACGAAGTACAGCTTTTTTTCTACAAGATGTTATGGTCACATGAAATTCAATTATATGGATGCACCATCATACAGATGTATCATGATACATTTAACCACTTTCCTATAGTAGGATACCTAGGATGTTTCCAATTTTTAATTATTATCAAAATGTTTTCATCAATATTCCAATAGCAAAATTTTTGCACGCATCCAGGCTTATTCCTTTAGGTCCTACAAATAGAATTTAGGGATCAAAGCATATGAAAAATTTTAAGGCTTTTCTTTTGCATTGCCAAATATTCCTCTAGAAAAATTATAGGGATTTACACTGCCACAGGCGATGTAAAAAAGTACTTGTTTCTCTACAACACTGTCATCATTTTTATTTTTGTCTTTGCCAATTGGGGGTAAGAAAATTAACTTTCAGTTATTTAAAATGTGCAATTCTTGACCTTTATGAGGGAGGTTAGGCATATTTTAAATTTTCTACGAGTTTACTGGCCATTTAATTTTTTCTTACGTGATATTCATTGCTTTTGTCTGTTGTCTATCTTTTTCTTGTTGCATTCAATATTATTAAATCTTTCAAATGCATAATAAGTATTTTGTGCTTAACCTTTCCATAGGCAAGAAAAAATTTACCCCCAGCTTGTCTTTTAATATTATTCAGTACTTTGATATAAGTTTTCATGATAACTTTTTATGGAGTAAAATAATGCCATCCTTTCCTTTTCCCCTTTTCTGCCTTCCGAGATTACTATATATATATATATATATATATATAGTAATATATATATATGTATGTATACTACTTTATCTTTTATAATTTTGGAGTTTTATTTTCATTTATTTTTAGGTAAAGATTTGGCTAGCCATTATTAAGTAATCCATTCTCTGAGCAGAAATGCTGCTAACATGCACAAAATTCTTGTATATTTTGAGTCGGTTTCTGAACTTTCTAATCCATTACATTGGCCTAGCACACAGGGTGTCACATTGTCCTCGTTTCCTGCCTTTTCCATCCATCCTGGTCTGCCACTGGGAAATGGATTTTTTTTTCTACACAAAATCAAGACAAGCCACCTGTTTTTATATCTCCTTGAAAAGCAAAGGATAAAAATAATTAACCATGGATTCCCCCTTAGCATTAGATATTTTACAATTGAAGCGTGCCATTTCAAAGGAAATCATTCTGAATGTAATGGACTTTAATCTTATGTCTTTATTTCTATTAGCCATTAGCGACTGAAAAAAAAATTGTTTTAATCCTGTTAAAACATTTGTCTCTCCCTTTATGAACCCCTAGGTTTCATGGAGATGCAGTTAAAGGAAGGTGGGAGTTGGCCAAAATAGCAGTGATATATAACCCACTTCTATGAAGCAGAGAACAGTGACCATATCCATATGGCCATTTTCAACTGCTGCTGCTCCTTTAACATGGTAGAGTAAGAATCCACTTATGATATTGGGTAGTATAAATAGGCCTTTGACCCTGCACCAAAGACCTCTATCACTCACTGTCTTGAATCTGTTTCTGGTCAACTCAGTTGGCCCAAATGCAGCCCTAATGAGGCTGAGGTCACGGGTTCAATACCAGTGTGGTCTAATTACCAATAAGTCAACTGTTTCAGGGTGTTGGCTTGTACTTCTAAACCCAGCTAGCCATTTTGCATATGCCCAACTTTGGTCACAAGGGGACAAGGTGAGAGAGCAGAGATAAATCAGAACAAATCTCCAACTGCACTGGGAGGGCCTTCAATGCCCTGCTGTTGGCAGGTCAGTAGCAGGGTTTTGGATAGGTGTGACAAGAGCTCATTTTCATATCGGCACTACAGCCGTCAGTAATTGGCATATAGTCCGCCCCATCCTGTCCAGAGACCACCTAACTCCCATCTCAAAGGACCTGTTATTCTAATTTAAAGGATAGAGATGGGGGTGGAGGCATCCAGTATTTAACAGCAATGCTTTCAGTAATCATTGATGCCTAAGGGTATTAGGAGAATTCAATCAAAAAATGAAATGGAGATGAACACTTCTTTTTACTTTCATTATAAAGAACATAAAAATAGATGAAAGATCATTTGGATAACAAATTAAAGAAAACATCCAGTCTCACCAACATAACAGACACAGTTAGAAATCTTTCTTTTAAGACTCACTACTTTTTCATTAGATTTTAGTGTCTTGCACAAATATTTTACAAGAGGAATAAACATTTTGAGATAAAAAGAAAATTACCTTCTATCTCTAACAAAGCAACAATTTTAAATGTTCCCCGTAAACTTCCAGTCCTCATTCACAGAAGCACTGTGTTTTTTGTCTGTTTGTTTGTTTTGTGAGCGACTCCTTATAAATGTATAGGTCCTAAAAGGTGCTGACCCACCAACCCGACAAAAGACCCATAATTAAACTCCTCCAGGAAATAAAAGACACCTCCATAGTCTTGATACCACTCACACTTCCCATACTAAAGAAGGTTCTAATAACAAGTATTCAGCACAGTGTCATTTGGAAAACATCAAGAGGAACAAAATCCCTGCCTGCCTAATGTGAGTCCAGCAGAATTGGTGGTTCCCCTTTGGAACATACTGTAATTTCTCATGGAAACACTTTGTGAAAAGCCAGTCATATATCGTAGCCCCTAAGTATGAAACCACTGGTCCCTCTAACCACACAAAACAGCTGTGCCCTCCGAGAAAAGGTCATCTGCTGCAGCCGTGTTTCTTTTTACTTTTAAAGAAATGTCAGACCATGTTTTATGCGGTCCTTATGACAGGGTGCTGTTTATTGTATCACCAAGCTGCCGTAACTTCAGGACGAGGAAACTGCCATTATTTGGAGAGTATATATCTTTCTGACTTGCAGGAAAGATGAAAATTAAGAACGGCCCTTTTTCGAAGTGGGTATAAGTATTCTTTGACAGTCTTCTACAATATTTCAAACATCTTCGTCAGACCCATAAAACCTGATGCTTGACTCAGCCCAGCTGAACTGAGCTGGAGCTGCAACGTTTATCCCAAGTGTGGTGCGAATGCTGCCACTTGCAGATGTTTTGACCAAGGATTTTAAACCAGCTTGCTTTGTGCCCTGAGGACACTGAGGCATACATAGAGAAATCTCAAGACATTAGGAAATTATCACGATAGCTAAGATTTTTCTAATGTTTCTCACAGGCCAGGTTCTGTGCTAAGCGATCTACATGCATTATCTCAATTTCTCCTCACATCTAGGAGGTAGTCGCTATTATTATTCCTATGTTATAGATAGGAAAACAAAGATTTAAATAAATCATGTAACCTTACCCAAGATTACATGGCTGGAAAGTGAGGGCGCCAGGATTCAAATCCAGGTCATGTTGCACAAAGCTACACATGGAGTCAACATTTATTGATCGAGGGCTCTTTTCCAGGCACTGTGGTCTCACGTAATTCTCAGTTTTCACTATCCTTATACATTACTATTATTATCTAAATTTTATCAGAGAAGATAAGTCAATGCCCCAAGTTAGTACAGCCATGTGAGAGCTTGTGCTTGAAATCAGATCTGTATGACCTCAAATCCGTACTCTGATGTCAAAGTTCTTGACCTGGGGAGTTTTCTAAAGATGAGAACTAGAGGGAATGTGAAACATTTGCAAAAAACCGCTCCAGTTCTTAATTGGTTAGCATCAACGGGGAAAAAAAATGTGATGAAATCACTTGAGAGTTCTGTTTAAAATCCTTGTCAAATTCCGTTTCGATGTGTTTTTATACTGTAGTGTAGGCGAAATTTTAGGCATGCAGAGCTGTTTCAGAAAACAGTTTGGCTCTGGACCAAGCCTAGGAAGGACGCATGGTTACTGAGCAAAATGCAACTGTCGCATGTAAGTTAATGAAGCAGTACCTTGCCTGGGGTCACACAGCTAGTTGTGGCATAGCGCAGTCAAACCAAGGTCTCCTGCCACTTAGAAATCTTTGTTGGAATGGGGAAGCCATGAAGTTCAGATTGAATAGTTGTAGTGGCTGTGAAACTTTTTTTTTCTGCTTAGAGAAAAGAAAGCCATGAGGGAGGCAGACTGCTGAAATAAAAATGTCCTTTTTTCCTCTCCCCCCTTATCTTGCCCCTCCCTTACCCTTGCTCCTTCTCTTCTCTTCTCTTCTGCCTCTTTCCCCAGCCAACCTTGAGAAAGGGAGAAGCAGAGCAGGATGGTGAGAAAATCACTGACTAGGGGGGCTGGCTTCTAGCCTTCACTCTGACACTCACTAGCTTTGTAACTTTAGACAAGTCGCTTAACCTATGTCTTTCAACCTCAATTTCTTCATTTTTTCAACAGATTTGTATTAAATGCCAAATGAAATGCTCATATTTCATTTGTGACATGAAGAAGTTAGGCCAAATGGACTCTACAGCCCTGTCTAGGTTAAAAAATTTCTGTGGCTTTCTGATGCTCCTTTCCGTTTGTTTTTTTTCCCTTCTTTCTTCCCTACTTTGTCTTCTTTCAAGCTTTCTCTTACATGGAAGCAAAGAAATAAAGAACAGGAGAGAAAGTCATAGATGTGTAGAATCTTTTTTTTTTTTTGCCCCTGTATAACCCCATGATACTTTTCTTTGACTTTTTCAAAGAGCTTTCTCTTTCTCAGGGGCTAAAGCGACCTCTCATCATTCATTTATTCATTGAATTTTGAGCGTCTGCAAGTGTCAGCATTGTATTAGGCATGGTAATTACAATGGCCACCAATGGGATCTGGGAAATATTTGCTTACATGCATTTGCAAACTGTGGTTCCTCAGGAAACAAGGAAGCTGATCCTCATTGTAATTGCTGGCTTCTAAAAGGAGTTTCTAAAACAAGCACATGCACTACCTTAAAAGTGACAGCCTCAGGAGCCCCCAGCAATAAAGTCTTCCGGATGTGACAATCATCAGAGCCACAAAAGACAGGAAAGCACTATTCCAATGGTCTGCAAGGATAGCCCGCAAATACAACCTCTGTGTCAAATGAATCCAATCTTCCTGCTTGAGAAGAATTTCAAAGGACCAGAGGAATATCTAGACCAGTGCTGTCCCAAATAACTTTCTGTAATCATGGAAATGTACTAAGACTGCATTGTCCTATACAGCGCAGTTCCTGAGCACTTGAAGAACTGGATTTTTAGTTTTATTCCATTTTAATTATTTAATCTTAAATAGCCACATGTGGCTAGTAACGATGCCATGGAACAGCACAGGTATAGACCATTAGAAGCTCGTAAGAAAGGACATGATACCTCTAGACAGGATAGAGTAAATTTTATAAAATGGAAGCCAGGTAATACTGTATATATATAAGAACGTGAAGTGATTAAGGTTAATTAAATGCCGGTTCATGGGATTTTTAAGAGGGAAAATATCAAAAAAAGGAGAAGGGAAGATCTCATATTTAGACAGTTTCAAGTGTCTCAATCTCTCCTGACGTAGAGTAGCTCTCCAAAGCTTTGCTGGATGGATGAACAGATGCTCATGGTGCTGGCTGGGTTAGTTTGGTTATTATAAGGAACAGAGACCCGCTCTAATTAGCTTAAGCAAATGATGCAGGTGGTCGTAGAAAGCTATACTTGCTGTGTTCTTGGAGTAGCATCTCACAGACTTCTAAAATCAGGAGGTATGTCTCATGAGGACTAGACGGTTTTGAAATAAATTTTAGTAATTATAAGAAACTATAATATGATGTTATACACCTGAATATAATTTATAAAAGTGTAAGCACTTTTCTGGATTTTAACTCAGAAAAGGATAACATTTAGCCCAGAAAATGTTAATGATCACCCAAAAAAGGGCTTTTGAAGCTATGATGAAGGCAAGAAGAATAAGGTAATTGTCATGCCAAGGGGCAGAGTTGCATATTAATTGATCATGGATAGAAATAGAGCTATTCAGGTCCTATTTTTTTCCTTCTATTTTATTTCAAGGACAATGATCTTCATATTTAAAAAGGTTACACAAACATTGTAAGGAAAAAGGTCAAATCTTCAGATTGAAACAAATTATACCAACAGAATCTTGGGGATGTGCTATAAATATTTTCTGAAGAACTGTGAAGAATGAGAGAAGTCCCAGTAAACTGGAGAAGATTAAACATTTCCTCAATTTTCAAGAAAGGGAAGAAAAATAACCCCATAAATAAAAAACCTATAGATTCAGTGTTAATCTCTAGAACAATTTCAAAGTGGGATTTAAAGCAATGTTTGGAGAAATATTTTAAAAGGAAAGCAGTGATCATCAAGAATCAGAATGGGTTCATAAGAATGAATACGTCATGACAGTCTAACTTCAGTTCTGCATTTGGCACAGAGAATTGCAAGATGCATAATAAACCATGCTTTAGCAAGGGGGTTGACAGGGTCTCTCATTATATCCTTATAGATAAGATTTTGAAATATGAGCTAAATGCTGGTACCATTAGACAGATTTGTAAGCACTTGGATGGCTGTCCTCGAAGATATGTGGTTAATAGATGATTGTCAACTTGCAGGGAGGTTTTTATATTGTACCACAGAACTCTCTGTCCTTGGCCTGATCTGCTAAACATTTTCAGTGACCTAGATGAAGACAGTGATGGTATATTTATTAAATCAGCAAATGACAGGCAACTAGAAGGGACAGATAACAGATTTCAGGCCCCAAATGTTCTCAAATACAATAGGCCAACTTTAATAAATTTCCAATGTGATGATCTGCTCTACTCCACATTGACAAATACCCCTTCAGCTTCTTGAAAGACCAGATGGAATGAAGCCAGGAAAACCTTGGCTGGACAATTTAAAAAACAGCTTCTACCATTTTCCATTATCAGACCACTAGAAATAATATTCCTTCTAGACTTTTCTTGATCTGTTTTGTTCTGTGATCATTAAAACATCCATGACATCTCCTTTCTCAGCCCTTGGCTCATGTTTGTACTGAGCCCAGGGGTGACTCCTCAGTTCTGTCTTAGCACCCTGCTCCTCGGAAGAAGTTTCCAAATATCAACTCATAGTTACAGGTTCCAGTGCTTTGCTCCCCTTCTTGGTGAGGAGCCCACAAGGTCAAATAGTGAAATTTTCTTTTGGTGGGACTAAAAAGGGCTTCTGTACTCAATGGCAATCATGTGCTTGCCATGGGAAGCTGGGCCATGCTCTGGCCAGTAAGCTCTGTTTTATCTCTGATACCATCTGAAGGCCTTAGCCAACCCTGCTTTACCCCTTTCACTTTAGGACTAAGGACCCTGTGAGTTATGACAGGCAATTGAAATTAGCTAGGCTCAAAAAATAAACAAAGAAAAAGAAACATTTATACAAGCACTAGACCAGCAGCTGCTAGTGTTCTTATGCCAATGTGATCTTAAGCTCTGCCAACAGAGCCAAAGTCCATTATAAGGGAAGTGATCATCTTGTTCCTTCTTGTGCTGATTAAACCGTGCCTCGATTGGGGTCAGTTCTGGGTACCACAGTTTAAGAAACATTGACAAATTGAAACTTCCTTAGAGAAGAATGGCTAGCAAATCGATAATAAAACAAAAGTTGAAAACTTTGAATGCAATACTCAGCTTTGAAAAAAACATAATAGTCACCCATAAATTTTAGGTCTAATATATGAAGGAGGACTGGAGCTATTCTAAGAGACAAAGCAAATATCAATAGGTGAAAGCTACAGAAAAGATTGCTTGAAACAAACTCTAAAAATGTCCAAGACTTGCCTGGGCTACCTTAGGAAGTTCTGAATTCTGTAGTTCGAAGTGTCTAAAAAGAGATAATCTATTACCTGTAATGTTAAAATTGGAACACATGAACCAGCTAGTGATTAACTTGATAATCTTCAAGGCCCCATACATCTAATTTAACTTAGGATATTTTTTCCTAGTTCTCCTTGTCTACTATTCCAAGAATATATTCTAGAGAAGATATATGTCTTTTCTTTTAAATTTGAAAGGCCAAGGAGAGGAAAATTGGCAAAGAACAAGACTAATCTTTCTTTGAAGATACAGCTGGTATATATCTGCTGGGGTCTCCAAAATTCTTATCATCATTTTTAACAATCCTTGCCCCCACCCTAGTTCCCTTGGGTCCTTTGAAATATGACTTTAATCCTGTTCTTTTATCAAACCCTGGACAATAGACCAGTTTCCCTCCCAAGTCTTCCTCTTCACAGATGGGAACCACTCCAGGATACTATGGCCAAGCATGGTGGAGGGAGCTCACTTATGCAGTTATTGAAAACTATACCCATGACCTGAATGGCTCTGGTTTATTACAGGATGAGAATGGAACAGAGAAAAGAGGGAGTGATAAAAAGAAAGATGCTAACTAGGTTCTTCCATTTTCCTGTGTCAGCCCATGGCCATTCCACTGCTGGGTCTCCTTCCATCCCAGGGCCTGTCTCTCTAGCCAAACAGCCTCAAGGTGATTTACCTGTCTCTATGACTGGGCCTACTCTTCCCACAGAAGCATCTTGCTTGTATCAGTAGCAATCTCTTTCTAGAACCACACATCTTTCATCCAAAAGAGGGAGATCTCTTAATTATTACAGTCATCCTAATTATTATGGTTCTCATCTTTATTCACATAAAAACTTACAATGTCGATACTTCTTTTAATACATAAGGAAACAAGTCGAGGTAAAGAACTTTGTCTCAAATTGAATTTCAGCTCATCTCAGAACACGCTCCAAGAGAGCCCAGAAAATGTTGATAGAAAGGGATAAAAGATCTTTTAAATCTAAATTTTGACTAAATAAGTTTCAATTTTTCTGGATATCAGTATGCAGATAATGTGGTACAGATCTCAGGTAGCTGAGACATGATGCAAAAGTAGAAGAGGAAGTAAGGGAGAAACGCCACCAAACTGGCAAAGTCACATTCTCATGAATGGAATTCCAACAATAATGCTTCCAAGAACTTTAATTCCTCACTCAGAAATTAACTGACACTAAACAACCAGCTCTTCTAGCCTTGGTTTCTGGATCCTCAGCCAAGAATAGATGCAGAGAAGCAAATCTGAAGAGAGTAAGATGTGGCAGGGAAGTGAGGTTCAAGAAAGACACTATCTAGAAAAGATGTTAGGTGGGGAATGGGGGTTTATTGCTTGATGGGTACAGAGCTCTGTATGGGTAAAGGAAAATACTGGTAATGGATGGCGATGGGTGAAGGAAAGTACTGCATAACGTGGTGAATGGAAATACCACCACTGAATTGTATACCTGAAAATGGCTAAAATGGGAAATTTTGTGTTGTGTATATGTTACAATACAAATTTAAAAAAAGATATTGGATAATGATGTAAAGCATACACACAACTAGTGAAAGTCAACAGTTTGAGGCCATTTGGTCCTGGTCCAAACAGCTCTTCCCAGCTCAATGTGCCTTGAGAGCCTCACTTCAGTGATGCAAAACAGTGACTGGTGCACATAATAAAACATTGAGGAATCATTTAAAGTGTTAAATGATGTCCAATATTCTTCAAAGCATAAAAAAAGTGTCAAATACTTTTTACAAATATCATTATAAAATGCTTTCTTTTCTTCCTTTTGTTTTTTCTCTTTTTTTCCTTCTTTTCTTCCTTCCTTCCTTTCTTTCTTTTCAGTTTTGCTATTTAAAATGAAATAAATTGGGCCACGGTGGCTCAGCAGGCAAGAATGCTTGCCTGCCATGCCAGAGGACCCAGGTTCGCTTCCCGGTGCCTGCCCATGTAAAAATAAAAAATAAAAAATAAAATGAAATAAATTCAGTTACCTGGAATATTCACTGATACAGCTCCCCCTATGTTCTTAGGAGAGAATTCAAGAATTTTCAAAGTTCTGTCACATGCACAACCTCATTTTGAGGGGAAGAAAGTAAGCCCCCAAGAGAGTTTTCCCCCTGTATACATTTCCTGGTTCTTGCATGCATGCTCTCAGTAAAGTAAACTCTGGCCACATGGGCACAGAAAGTAGCACGGACCACAGGCAACTCTTCATATAGGTATGAGGGAGGCCAATTACCTCTGAGGCAGATCAATAGTTACACACTGGCAAACGGGGTGCTGTGAATTCAATGGTAACAAGCTGATCCAATCAAATTCTATTTGGGGAAGAGTAAATATTATGAATTAAAAAGAAGATGAACTAATTGAGCTCAGTTCTCTGTTCCAAAGCTGCTGTTTTTCATGGATATGTTGCTCAAGAAGCTTTAAAATCCACCACCACTTTTTAAGGGGACATCAGCACCCATAATCCCAAACCCCAAGTGATGGAAGATGTTCCTTGAGAAAGGGTAGCTTTTAATTGGATCAGAAATGGGCACCTGTTCCAAGGGTAGTCAACCTTGAATGATCCTCAATCAAAAAGGTCACCTGGCATTAAAACATTTCATCCAATATGGACCATCATCCTTAGCTAGCACAACTTTTCTTGCCCATCAAAATTAGAATAGGGAAACAAGAAGAGATTCAGCCAATGTGCTTGGGACATGAGTAAGAAATACCCTCTGCCCTCATGGAGCTTACAGAGGAATGGTGTTTACAGGCAAGCAAGTGCTGTTACTATAATTGCAGTGAAACTGAGTGATACTTGCCATGATAAACAAAGAGGGAGTGGGAATAAACTATATAACAGGGTCTCGCAATCTGGATTAGAGTTTGGGAAAGGCTTCCAAGGGGACAATATCTCAGCTGAAACCTAGAATATGAGTAAAAGAATGAGAAAACAGGAGAGGAGGCAAAGCAAATTAACAGAGACAAGAGAAGATAGTGAGTCAAAGAATGTAAAATTGGGGCTTAGAAAGTGCAAGAAAAATGATGAGAAATGAGGCCAGAAAGATGTGAAAGATCTTGTAAGCATTGTTAAGTCTTTATCCCTGAGTAGAAAGGGGACCCAGTGAAGTGTATTAAAGAAGGCAACAGATATGAGTATATTTGTTTTTTTAATCCAGTGGTGCAACAGTGGCTCAGTGGTAGAATTCTCACCTGCCATGGCTGGAGACCCGGGTTCAATTCCCGGAGCTAGCCCTGTTGGCTATCATTCCCTATTGCTGCCAAAAGTTCATCTAAGATAAGGACTAAACAGTGTCTCTTGCATTTTGCGATAGAGTTTGTCCTTTATTTTAGCATAAGCAGTTTCAGTGAAGTATTGTGGGTGGAAGCCAGATGGCAGTGATTGAGGAATGAATGGGCAGTATGGAAGTGGAGACAATAACAATGAGCACTCATGATGTTTGGCAGTAAAGGAGAAGCAATGTAAAGGAGCTGTTGGAGAGGGACAAGGACCAAGAAAATGCTGCCATTTTTAGATTGGGAGAGACTTGAACATGTTTAAATATTGATGGGGAAAAGCCAAGAAAAAGAGAGATAAAGAATGATAATGTAGTAAAGGGGATAATTTGTGTTTGCGTTTCTTAAGTAGCTAGGAGAAGGTCAAAACTAGAACCCTGGTGGAAGAATTAACCTTGAATAGGAGGGAGCACTCCTTTTTTATTGTAAAAGGTGAGAGAGAGAGTGAATATGTGAGATGGCAGCAAAGTGATGTGCCTTCTGATGGTTTCTATTTTTTTCTGTGAAATTGGAGCCAAGATCATCTACTGAGGATGAGGAGTGAAGTTATTGGGTAGGAGGTTTTATTTATTCATCTAAAAATATTTATTGGAAACCTTTATGTGTCAAGCAGGGTCTTGGGTACATGGAATGCCTTAATAAACAAAACAGACAGGGATCCCTGCCATTGGGGAGCTGATAGTCTATTGTAGGAAGAAAAATAATAAGTAATGAGCACAATAAATAAGTACATCATATAGTTTGTTAGAAGTTATATGTACTATGAAAACTAGGGCAGCATAAGGGGGATAAAGAATTCTGTGTAAGGGGAAGGTAAAGGGAAGGCTGCATTTCAAATGGTAGGGTAAAGGTAGGCTTCATTAAGAAGAGGATATCTGAGCAAATATCTAAATATGGTGAGGGGGTTAGTTAGATGGATATGTGGAGAAAGAGCCTTGGAGGAAGAAAGGATAGCCGGTGCAAAAGTGCATCCCAAGGCTCATGACCCCTTCCTGTCAGCGCTCCAATTTATTGCTTCCATTGTCACATCTCCTACTGCATCTGTGGTCAAATTTCCCTCTGTTTTCCTCTTTTAAGGGCCCTTGTGATTGCATTTAGGGTCCACCTAGATAATCCAGGATAATGTCCCCATCCTATTATCCTTGAAGTAATTACATCTGCAAAGTCTCTTTTACCATATAAGGTAACATTCACAGGTTCCAGGGATAAGGACCTGGACATCTTTAGGAACCATTATTCAGCCTATCACAGTCCACCCCCTTGCCCCCAAAGATTCACATTCATTCCACACACAAAATACATTCACCAAATCTGCTTTAGTTTGCTAATGCTGCTGAAATGCAATATACCAGAAATGGAATGTCTTTATAAAGGGAATTTATTGTGTTACAAGTTTATATGTCTAAGGCCATGAAAATGTCCAAACTCAGGCACCAACAAGAGGTTACCCTCACTCAAGAAAGGCTGATGCTGTCCAGGACATCTCTGTCATCTCAGAAGGTGTGTGGTTGGTGTTTGCTGGTCCTTGTTCCTGGTACCGTTGCTTCCAGCTTCTGTTGCCAGTTGTTTCCTCTATTAAGCATCTGTGGGCATTCACTTAGCTCCTCTGGGACACAACTCTGAATTCTGGATTGCTTAGCATCTCACAGGAAGGCACATGGTGACATCTGCTGGGCTCTGCCTATGTCTAGGCATCTGCTCTCTCTGTCAGCACTCCAAGCATCTCCAAACATCCATGTCTCTATCAGCTCTGAAGCAACAGTTCTCCAAACATCTGCATCTGTTTTGAAGTTTCTTCAAAATGCTTCACCTTTTAGAGGACTCTAGTAAAGACCCACCTAGAATGGGTGGAGTCACATCTCCATTTAATCAAGAGGCCATACCCACAATTGAGTGTGCCACATCTCCATGGAGATAATCTAGTCAAACGTTTCTGCCCCACAATACTGAATCAAGATTAAAAGAAATGGCTGCCCCCACAAGATTGGATCAAGATTAAAGCATGCTTTTTCTGGGGCACATAATTTCAAACTGGCACACCATCCTAACATCACAAAAGTCTCAATCCATTATGGCAGCAACTCAAAGTCCAAAGCTGTATCAAAATATCATCAGCTCAAAAATCTCAAATCTCATGATCTAAGTCAGACATTGGTGAGATTCCAGATATGATCCATAAGAGATGTACCTCTCTTATGCATCTCTTCTGGACATCACTGGGATTCACTGCATTTAACTAAAGGTTCTTCCACAGGTCTTTCTAAGATAATCGCATCTCTATTCCTGGCTTCTGCTGAGATGGATGAGGGCATCTATGAGTTCTAGACTGAACCTTTTCAAAATGCCCTCTGTATGATTGAATTCTGAATTTTGTTCCTTTCCAAATACTGACAAAATGTTGTCCAGCCACACCCTTGGCTTTCTCTCCAAACCACAGCTTTCCTGACAGTAAATCTCATTTTAGCATCTTTTGCTATCTGGATAGACTGAGAATTGGCCAAATCATCAAGTCCTTTTCCTTATTGCTTAACAGTTCTTCCCTCAACATACCTCTCTCTTGCATTTTAATATATTCAGCAAAAAGAAACCAGACAGTGCTTTTAGAAATCTCCTGAGCTAAATGTTCAAGTTCATTGTGTACAAATTCTGCTTTCCATGTAACTGTGGGAGAAATTCAGCTAAGCTTTCTGCCGTGATATAATAAAGATCTTTTTTCCCCCAGTTTTCAAAATCATGTTCCTTAGTTCCTCCTGGGCCCTCACCAGTAGCATCTTGGACATCCACATTATTAAAATAGTCTTTTTATGACAATTCAGGTATTTTCTAAGATGATTCAGGCTTTTCTCTACTGTGATCCTCATTTCCTTCTGAGCCATCCCTGGCAGTGTTTTTAACAATCATATTTTTTCTAACAGTGTGTTGAAGCAATCTAGGCTTTTTCTATCATGCACCTCAAAATTTTTCTAACTTCTATACCTGCACAACTCCAAAGCTACTTCCATACATTTAAATTCTGCTACAACAGTACCTTACCTCCAGGTACCAAAATCTCTTATCCAGAGAAAGAGAACCGTAGAAGGGATATATTAAGAGATGTATTGCAAGAAAATGGCTTACACAATTTTAGGGACTGGCTAGGCAAAGTTGAAATACATGAGATAGGCTATCAGGAAAAACAGTCTAGAAACTCTCAGGCAGAACCTGAAGCTGAAGACCACAGGAGGGATTTATTCTTCAGGAAAGCCTCAGTTCTGCTCAATTCAACTAACTGAATAAGACCCACCTAGACTATCTAGGATAAGCTCTCGTACTTATAGTCAACTGATTATGAACTTTAATCACATTTACAAAATATCTTCGGAACAATAAACAAAGTTATGAGGCATGCAGCAAAATGATTGAGCCTGGGGAACATTATGCTGTGTAAAATAAGGCAGAAACAAAAGAAAAGATATTGTATGGCCTCTTTTAGAAAATACTTATATGACAGTTGGGGGCTAGATATTAAACTCTTATAGCAGCCACATTTAGTCTGGAGTTGGAAGTGTATTTCTGGATTCTGAGATGCTGTGCGCAATCTGGTATTTCCCTGGAACTCTGGGTGTCCGTGTGACACCTTAGATTCATATTTGGAGTTCTGTATCTCTGAAAGGCAGCACTGCTACATATAACTGTTAAAGAAACCAAAAATGAGATCAGGCTTCAGTTAGAGTAAAGAACAAAGCCAATCAGTTTGAGACTAAGGTAAATCAGAATACAGGGCAAAGGATGATATTGTACTATAGAGCTTCACCTACTGTATGAGACCAAAGGCAGAATTTTCTGTAACACACAATCTAAACCAATCGGTCTGGATAGCTCATTTACATAATCCAAACACACGGAGCACAGTATGGGAACAAGAGTTTGTAAATATCTAGCCTAATGTAATACCTGGATACATCCCAGGTTATGTGGGGCACATAATTTAAAAAAGTATTGGCAAAGTCCCTTGAGGGACTGGAGAAAAAATATGGAACTATTAAAATTTCCAACCTGAGAAACCCCTGAAACTCTTTCAAACATTAGGGATTCCCAAGTTAATAGGCCAAGCTGTTGATCTTGAGGATTGCTCTTATGAAACTTATTTCTGTAGCAGAGAAGCTAAGCCTAGTTATAGTTATGCCTAAGAGTCACTTCCAGAAAACCTCTTTTGTTGCTCAGATGTGGCCTCTCTCTCTCTAACCCCAACTCTGCAAGTAAAATCATTACTCTCCTCTCTACCTGAGACATGACATTCAAGGGTAAAATTCTCTCTGACAACATGGAACATGACTCCCAGGAATGAGCTTGGCCCTGGCACCTTGGGGTTGACAACATCTTCCTGAAAAGAAATGTAACAAAATAAGGTATCAGTGGCTGAAAAGTTCAAATAGAGTTGAGAGGCTATTCTGGAGGCTACTCTTATGTAAACTTCATCTGACACTGCTAATTGCCACAGTTTGCCACCCCCACCCAACATCATTCTTGTTAACCCTAAAGAACACCCAGGGCTCTATCTGAGACCCTATATAAGTTGCATGCACTAGGTTTACTTTTCAGAAACCTAAAACCTCCAAATGGCTCCTAGGCCAGATAAGTCTTGAAACCCAGAGGGGCCAGTCTCTCCAAGAATATCAACTAAATCCATCCCCTTATCTTATATTGCCAACACCTCTTTCAACATGAAAAAGTTAGAATGGGCATAGCCATAACATCCATAAAGATTGGGAGAAGGATCAAAATAGAAAGAGAAGTTATAACAGAGAAGTTAGGACTTAACAAATGGGTATGACTGCTGAATCATTATATTGATATTTCTTTTAGTCTACAGTGTCTTGGAGCAGCTAGAAGGAAAACCTGAAATTGTGGAACTGTAACCCATACCAAACTTTGAAATCTGTTCTATAACTACTTGCTAAAATGTACTGTGAAATTTATTGCTTTCTTTGTATATATGTTGTATTTCACAATAAAAAATGTTAAAAAGGTACCTTCAAAACAATACCATCCTATACCATACTCTGAAATCTGTTCTACAACTAATTGTTGTGCTGTGCTTTGAAATGTATTGCTTTTTTGTATATATTTTATTTTTAACAGAAAAGAAAAAAAGTGATGATTAAAAAAAAAATTTATATTCCTTCTAACCTCTAATGTTCTAGAGTAGCTAGAAGGAAAAATCTGAGATAATAGTATGGTGGCCCATGAGAAACTCTGGGATCTGTCCTGTAACTATTTGTTGAAGAGTGCTTTGAAAATTATTGCTTTTTTCTTTCTGTTACAGAAAATTCTGCCTTTGGTCTCATACAGTAGGTGAAGCTCTATAGTACAATATCAACAAAGGGGAAAAACAAGTATAACAAATAAGGTATCAGTGGCTGAGAGAGTTCAAATAGTCGAGAGGCTACTCTGAAGTTCACTGTTATGCAAGCTGCAGTTAGACGTTGCTACTTATAACTGCCAAATCCCAACCAAAATCATTCCTGCCTATCCTAAAGAATACTTAGGGCCTTATGTAAGATTCTACAAAGGTTCCATGCACTAGGGTAATTCTCCAGAAACCCACAAACTCCAAATGGGTCCCTGGACCAGATAAGTCCTGAAATGCAGAGAGGCCAGTTTTTTCAGAACCTCAGCTAGTTTCATTCCCTAACCCAAATTATCGACAGCTCCTTCCAACAAGAAAAATTAGAATGGGCATAGTCCAAATACTGCTAAGGAGTGGGAGAAAGATCAAAGGTGATGGAATTATACAGAGAAGGTAAGTTTAACAAATAAGGATGAGTGCTGAACTGTTATATGGAAATTTCTTTTAATCTCTAGTACCTTAGAACAGCTAGAAATAAAAACTTAAAATTGTGGAATTGTAACCCACACCAAACTCTGTAATCTGTTCCATAACTAACTGTTGCCATGTAGTTTGAGATTTATTGATTTTTTGTAAGTTGTTTTTCACACAAAAGAAGAGGAGGAATATAATAGAGAACATATGATTTAACAAATGAGTATGACTGTTGAATCATTATATTGATATTTCTTTTGGTTTCCAGTGTCTTGGAGCAACTAGAAGTAAAAACAAAAACTCATGGAACTCTGATCCATACCAAACTTTAAAATCTGTTCTATAACTACTTGTTAAAATGTACTTGGAAATTTATTGCTTTTTTTTGTATGTTATATTTCACAATAAAGAACATTAAAAAAAAGATATCTTCAGAAAAAAAAAAAACAAGATTAGTGCTTCATTAAATAAATGGGGACTATTATAGCCTAGCCAAGTTGACACATAAAACTGACAATTACAGACATGTTGAAGATTCAGCAAGGCCAGTGTGCTTTGGGGGATTCGAGCAAGCATGAGAGCAGTAGAAGATGAGGTCAGAGAAGCAATGGAGGATCTGAAATGTTGTAGGTCATTGAGAAGAATGGAGACATTTTGAAATAGCTAATACAGAGAATTACAGACCAGTTAAAGCAGAAAAACATAAATTTGGACTGTACCAATCCACACGATAATGCTATTTTCTTAGCAATGTAGCAGTTCAAGTTAGGCAAGAGAAGTCAGACATTAATTAATCCAGGGTTTTTAAAGTTATATATAACAGAAAAAGGATGTGGTGGGAAAGAAGTTAATCAGCAAGGGAGTGGGACCTGAGGTAACTTCTAGGGCAGATGGCACGGTAGGGAACTCCAGGACACAGTGCTTCCATCAAAACAGCTATTAAACAGGAGGAAACTGTCTGAAACAACTCCAGAGGCCAGAAGAACACTGCACAGCAGCCAGGGAAGAGCAGGAGGAAGAGGCTGACAAACTACAGTAAAGAACAGTGAGTTGCTCTCTTAATGTAGCAGTTGCCAGCACGCATCCCCCACTCTCATGGTAGGTTGCCTTGGGGTTCAGTCCCTGGCTAGCTCACTTGGGACAGAAAGGAACTTAAAAATTCTCTTCTCCAAGTACAGGGGTGGCATGGTGGATCACTGATCATGGCTTTAATTAGCAAATTTGGGTCACTGGGTCCTAGCTCTGAGCTAGTGTTTCACCCCACCCTGGGCAAAGGAAGCAGTAGCCATTGTTTCAATGCTGTCCCAGATATGGACAGAGCAGTTGGAAATTTAAAGATATAGCACTTCCTCAGGGCTCCTGGATACAGTTAGTTCATGGGTTCATTGCTGGGCAGGCCAGGAAAGCATAGGTTTGGGGAGACATCAAAGAGTCTTTGGTACCTTTCCTTATCCCATCCCATTAGGCTGAGAAATATTGACTGGGGGAAGGTCCTCTCCTGGATGACCATTCTCTTAGAATTTGCCTTCCAGGCAAAGGCAGCTAGAGACAACTAGAAAAGTTGTCTTATATAGAAAAACTATAGAGGAAAAATCAAAATAAACGGAACAGATCAAGATTCCCAGAGAAGGAACAGAGGAAAATAAGCTTTTTCACGGAGTTGAAACAATTGCACAAAAAATGCAACCTTAAAAATTGTACCACACATAAAGGACAAGAATCAGATGAGGAGAAGCTGAAAAAATCTGATCAGTTGGCTATTCTAAAGGTACAGAATAAGGCAGACTAAGCATCAAAGAAGAGCCTTAACACAAAGCCAATCAACAATAACAACCCTAGACAAGGAAGAGAAACTGACTTCAGAGTAAACTCATCAAGATAATGATGATTATCAGTAAAGGTAACTAAAAGGGCAAATAGAGACACCACCCCCCTTCCAAAAAAAAAAAAACTGATATGACATATAAAAACCAAATAAAATGACTGAAGTAGAGAACAGACTCATTTTGTTAAAGAAGTTGTACATTCAGAGAAATATCATGCATAAAATATATAAAATACAGAGCTCCCATATACCACCCCACTCCTAACACTTTGCATTACTATGGTACATACGTTTCCTGAAACTCATGAAAGAACATCTCTACAGCTATACCACACCCAAGTCCATCATTTACAATAGGGTTGTGTTGTACTTTCCTCAAAATTCCTTCTGAAAACCAATGGTTGACAACTTATTTCCAGTAGCTTTAAAACATTCTTGAGTCAGTACAGTGTAAGAAAAACATGATAGTTTTACAGGCAAAATAAATGACATTCCATCTTAATTTCCATTTTATTACTGGGGAATTTACCTCCTATACATGTGTCAGTATTTTTATAAAGCAACTATAGTGGGATATATTTCCTTTCCAACTTAATAGATTATCCTAGACATGTTCAGATACTGCCTTAGTTTGTTGGCTCTCTTGCAAATAAGTTTAAAACAGTCAAGCCTGTCAAGTTTTAGTTATTACTGCATTTGCAGGAATAATATTGAATGTTAATTATTAAACTCCCCACTTAAAAAACACAGATTAGAAGAATGTATAAAAAGCATGATCAAACATATCCTGCTTACAAAAGACACACCTTGGACTCAAAGAAACAAATAGATTGAAAGTGATAGGTTGGAAAAAGATATTCCATGCAAATAGTACCTAAATAAGAGTTGGGAAGCCATTCTAATGTCAGACAAAATCGACTTTAAATGAAAACTGTTATAACAGACAAAGAAAGGTGCTACATATCAATAAAAGGGGCAATTAAACAAGAAAAATTAGCAATCTTAAATCCCCTCGTGCCCCAAAATACATGAGGTAAACACTGGTAGAACCGAGAAACAGACACCTCTACAATAATAGATGGAGACTTCAACACACTACTCTCATCAATAGATAGAATATCTTGAGAGAGGATCAATAAGGAAATAGAGAACTTGAATAATAGGCAAGATGAACTAGACCTAACAGACATAGGCAGAACATTGCATCCCAAAAGAGCAGGAAATACATTCTTCTCAAGTGCACAGGGATTATCCTCCAGGACAGACCACGTATTGGGTCACAACACAAGTCACAATACATTAAAAATGACTGAAATCATATAAACCACTTTCTCTGACCATAATGGCATGAAGCTGGAAATCAATAACTGGCAGAGAACTGGAAAATTCAACTATAGAGAGGTTAAACAGCACACTATTAAATAATCAGTGGGTCAAAGAAGAAATTGCAAGAGAAATCAATAAATATTTCAAGATAAATAAAAATGGGAAAACAACATATTAAAACTTATGGGATGTGGCAGGGCTGAGAAGGAAATTTATAGCCCTAAATGCCTACGTTAAAAGAGAAGAAGGATGAGGGTGCAAGGGTAGTTCAGTGGTAGAATTCTCACTTGAAATATGGCAGACCCGGGTTTGGCACTCCCCCCACACCCCGAAAAAAAAAAAAAACTTCAACAAAATGATGTTGCAACAAGGGAATAGTCACACTGAAAAAGAATGAAATGTGACCCCCACCATACAGCATACAAAAAAAAATAGAGAGAGAGAGAGAGAAGGAGGAGCTAAAATCAAAGACTTAACTGCTCACCTGGATGAACTAGAAAAGAACAGCAAACTAACCCAAAGCAGGCAGAAGAAAAGAAATAACAAAGACTAGAGCAGAAATAATTGAAATTGAGAATAAAAAGCAATAGAGTTAACAAAACCGAAACTGTTTTCTTTGAGAAGATCAATAAAACTGACAAATCCTTATCTAGACTGATGAAGAAAAAAGAGAAAAGATATAGCAGAAATGAGGGGGGGGGGACATTACTACTGACCCCATAGAAACAAAAACTGTTATAAAAGGATGCTATAAACAATTTTATATCAACAAATTTGACAACCTAGGTAAAATGGACAAATTCCTAAAAACATAATAACAGCCTACACTCTTTAGAAGAAATAGAAAACTTCAACAGACCAATACAAGTAAAGAGATTTAATCTGTCATCAGAAATCTCCCAAAAAAAAAAGCCAAGGACCAGCTGGATTCACAGGTGAATTTTGCCATTTATTCCAAGAGGATTTAATACCAATCCTGCTAAAACTTTTAAAAAGTTTAAAAGAAAAAAAAAGATCAAAAAAAAAAAATTAAGAGGAGGGAACATTACCTAACTCATTCCTTGAGGCTAATATCATCCTGATACCAAAGCCAGATAAAGACACCACAAGAAAAGAAAATTACAGACCAATTTCTCTCATGAATATAGATGCAAAAATCCTCAACAAAATATTGCAAACTGAATCCAACAGAACATCAAAATAATTATACACTATGATCAAGTGGGTTTCAGCCTAGGCATGCAAGGGTGGTTCAACATAGAAAAATCATTGAATGTAATATATCATATTAACAAAATGAAGGGGAAAAACTGTATGATTATCCCAGTTGACATTAAAAGGCATTGACAAAATCCAGCATCGTGTCTCGATAAAAAAAAATTTTGAAAAATAGGAATAATGGAAATTTGATAAGGGACATATATGAAAAACCCACAACTAACATTGTATTCAAGGTGAAAGACTGAAAACTTTCTAAGTCTAGAACAAGACAAGGATGCCAGTATTAAACAGTATTACCCTACTAATTAATATTGTGCTGGAAGTTCTGGCCAAAGCAATTCTACGGGAAATAAAAAATAAAAGGCATCCAAATTGGAAAAAAAGATGTAAAACTTTCACCATTTGCAGATGCCATGATCCTACATAGAGAAAATCCCATGAAATCTACAACAAAGCTATTAGAGCTAATAAACAAGTTCAGGAAGGTGGCAGGACACAAAATCAATATGAAAAGATCAATAGTGTTTTTACACACTAGTACAGAAAATCTGAGCAGGACCTCAAGAAAAAATCCATTTATAATAGCAACTAAAAGAATCAAATACCTAGGAATAAATTTAATCAAGGATGTAAAGGACCTGTATACAGAAAACTACAAAACATTGCTAAAAGAAAGCAAAGTAGACCTAAGCAAACGGAAAGACATTCCATCATCATGGATTGGAATACTAAATATCATTAAGATGTCAATTCTACCCAAACTGATTTATGGATTCAATACAATCCCAATCAAAAATCCAACAGCCTACTTTGCAGAAATGTAAAAACCAATATCTAATTTGTTTGGAAAGGTAAGGGGCCCCAAATAGCCCGAAACATCTTGAAAAAGAAGAATGAAGTTGGAGGTCTCACACTTTCTGACTTTAAGGCATATTATAAAGCTACAGTGGTCAAAACAGTATAGTACTGACATAATGAAAGATACATTACCAATGGAATTAAATTGAGAGATCAGCAGTAGACCCTCAAATCTATGGCCAATTGATTTTTGACAAGGCTGCCAGGTCCACTCAACTGGGTAAGAATAATCTCTTCAACAAGTGGTGTTCAGAGAACTGGCTATCCATATATAAAAGAATAAAAGTGGACCCCTATCTTGTGCCATTTACAAAAATTAACACAAAATGCATCAAAGACCTAAATACAAGAATTGCGAATGTAAAACTCCTAGAAGAAAATGTAGGGAAGCATCTTCAAGATCTTCTGGTAGGGAATGGTTTCTTAGACTTTATACTCAAAACACAAGCAACAAAAGAAAAAAAAAGATAAATGGGACCTTCTCAAAACTAAAAACTTTTGTGCATCAAAGGAATTTGTCACGAAAGTGAAAAAAAAAGCTACTCAATGGGAGAAAATATTTGGGAACCACATATCTGGTAAGGGCTTAATATCCAGAATATATAAAGAAATCAACAATAAAAAGATGAACAACCCAATTTTAAAATGGTCAAAAATATTTGAATATTTCTCAAAAAAGAAAAGTAAATGGCTAAAAAGCACATGAAAAGATGCTCAACGTTACTAGTGATTAGGGAAATGCAAATCAACACTACAATGAGATACCATTTCATACCCACTAAAATAGCCACTACAAAAAACAAACAGAAAACTACAAGTGTTGGAGAGGATATAGAGAAATAGGAACACTCATTCATTGTTAGTGGAAATATAAAATGGTGCAGCCACTGTGGAAGACAGTTTGGCAGTTCTTCAAGACGCTAACTATAGAGTTACCACATGATCCAGCAATTCTGCTATGAAGTATATACCCAGAAAGATTGGAAGTGGGGACTCAAACATATATTTGCACACCAATGTTCATAGCAGCATCATTCACAATTGCCAAGGATGGAAGCAACCCAAGTGTCCATCAACAATGTAAGGATAAACAAAATGTTTATACACATAGAATGGACTATTATTCATCCATAAAAAGAAAAGAAGTACTTATATAAGCAACAATGTGGATGAACCTTGAGGACATTATATTAAGTGAGATAAGCCTGTCACAAAAGTACAAATATTGTATGATCTCACTGTTATCAATTAATTATAACAAGCAGACTCAAAATTTTAGAATATATTGGGTAGATAGAAATACTGGAGGTCAATGAGAGGGAGAAGTAAGGGATATGGGATATATGAGTGTTCTAGTTTGCTAGCTGCCAGAATGCAACACACCAGAGACGGATTGGCTTTTAATAAAAGGGGATTTATTTTGTTGGTTCTTCAGAGGAAAGGCAGCTAACTTTCCACTGAGGTTCTTTCTTATGTAGAAGGCACAGGATGGTCTCTGCTGGTCTTTTTTCCAGGCCCCTGGGTTCCAACAACTTTCCCCTGTGTGACTTCTTTCTGCATCTCCAAAGGCCTGGGCTGAGCTGCAGGTGCTGAGATGAGGAATGCCGAGCTGCTTAGGCTGTGCTATGTTGCAATCTCTCATTTAAGCACCAACCAATTAAGTCAAACATCACTCATTGCAGCAGACACACCTCCTAACCGACTGCAGATGTAATTAGCAACAGATGAGGTTCACGTACCATTGGCTTATGTCTGCAGCAACAAGACTAGGTATGCTCACCTGGCCAAGCTGACAACTGAATCTAACTAACACAATGAGTTTTTTCTTTTTTCTTTTTATTCCTTTTTCTGGAGTGTTGCAAATGTTCTAAAACTGATCATGGTGGTAAATGATAAATGATGATAATGTGAGCCATTGATTGTACGCCATGTATACAATGTATGTGTGTGAAAATTTCTCAATAAAAATATTTTTTAAGTAATTTGAAAATGAAGAAAATATTTAGAATATAGGATATAGGTTACCAGGAGATAGACTGGGGTTAGAAAATGGGGAGCTGATGGTTTGCTTGTACAGAATTTCTACTTAGGTTGATAGTAAATATGTAAAAATGGATAGTGTTCTAGTTTGCTAGCTGCTGGAATGCAATATACCAGAAACGGAATGGCTTTTAAAAGGGGTGAAAAATCTGTTCTAGTTTGCTAGCTGCTGGAATGCAATATACCAGAAACGGAATGGCTTTTAAAAGGGGTGATTTAATGAGTTGCTAGTTTACAGTTCTAAGGCCGAGAATTAAAACAAGTCTATAGAAAAGTCCAATCAAAGGCATCCAGGGAAAGATACCTTGGTTCAAGAAGGCCGATGAAGTTCAGGGTTTCTCTCTCATCTGGAAAGGCACATGGCGAACGCAGTCAGGGCTTCTCTCTCGGCTGGAAGGGCACATGGCAGACATGGCGTCATCTGCTAGCTTACTCTCCTGGCTTCTGGTTTCATAAAGCTCCCCAGGAGGCATTTCCCTTCTTCATCTCCAAAGGTCGCTGGCTGGTGGACTCTCTGCTTCGTGGTGTTGCAGCATTCTCTGCTCTCTCTGAGTCTCTCTCTCCAAAATGTTTCCTCTTTTATAGGACTCCAATAAACCAATCAAGACCCACTCAAATGGGTGGAGACATGTCATCCCCTAATCCAGTTAAACAACCATTCTTGACTAAATCACATCAACCAGGGAGATGATCTCATTACAGTTTCAAATATACAGTATTGAATAGGGATTATTCTACCTTTATGAAATGGGATTTATATTAAAACATGGCTTTTCTTAGGGGGCATATATCCTTTCAAACCAGCACAGATAGTGTTGATGGTAGCACATTATTGTGGGTATTCAACAGCACCGAACTATAGAAGTGACTGTGATTTATAAGGAAAAATTTAGGATATCTATATTACTAGAATAAAAATTAAAAGATAAAACATAGGACCGTACAACACAGAGAACCCTACTGTAGATGATGGAATATATTTAATAGTACAAGTATAAGAATGATCTTTCATGATTTACAACAAACTTATGACACTGATACTAGGTAATAACAAGGTCGCTAGATGAGCAGGCTTAAAGTGGAAAGTGGAAAAATCAGTTCCCATGCCAATGCCTTCACTGAATGAAGGATAGTTTTCAGGAAGACAGTATGTGATGATAACAAGAAGCCTAGCCCTGTGGCAAAAGTTGGAAGATGGCAGGGCTCTTTCTCCTACCTTGAGGCATGTATGGAATCAAAAAATGAGAATTACCCATTCGAGATAGTTAGCAAGAGAAGCAGAATTCTCTGGAGACAACCTGGTTTCAATTAAGGCATGGGAATAAGGGGGACCCCTTAGTGAAAAGACTGAGGGTGGAGAAAATTTGTTTACTATGGAACCCGTGAAAGGCCTTGGAAAGGATAGCAGTGGAAGAATGGACCACAGGAAAGAGATAGAGCTATAAGATGAGAGAAAATTAGAGGATCTTGGATGATGGCCAGGATCAACAGGGAGGGGAAGCATGATACATTTTCTGGTGGTTAATTTCCTAGAAAAGAGTCGCAGCAGTCCGTGGTGGATAAGACGAGAGACACTTAGGCTTTGACTCATCCAGGGCCTGCTTGGATGGATTCCACATACAAGTGAGTCTAGGTCTACTGGGTAAGTAAATTCTAGCCTCACTGGAAGAAGTCAATGATAGTCTAGACAGAAGACGTGGGCTCTCAGTTAGTTGGCAAACATTTATTAAGCATTTTCTATACCAACCATTGCTCTAAGCACTTGATGTGTATTAATTTAATCATCTAAACACCTCTCTGAATAGTTATTAATATTATTCTCATTTTAAGGTTGCTGTCACATAACTTATAAAAATAGTGCTGAGATTCAAACCTAGAGCCTACACTTTTAATCCCAATCATACACTACATGAGGAGGAAAGAGAACTGACAACAATCCTGGAGAGCATCAATAATTAAGAATACACTGCAGGTAAAATGTAGGGTGTGATGTGGTTGGCAGATATACATGATCACATATTTATATCATATATGTATGGATGGATCATAAATATGGTATTGGAAGTTGATTTTAGAATAAATTCCCAACAGCATTCTTGCTTTTGACTTTCTTTTTTTTCTTGAAAGAGGAATGTAGGAAAAAATGAGTTCAATTTAGCTGGGTTTCAATTAATCGAAGTTTTGTGGTATCTGCTTAGTAGGTTAATAAAAGCAACTTTAGCAATGGGGAAATTTCCTCCAGTCTTTCTGCATTCCCAGAAGATATTTTTATTTAAAAAATCATCATCAACATCATCATAATTTTTCTTAGTTTCTAAAGTGGACTCTTTGGACTTTGTTGGCTGGAGCAGTTACTGAGGAAGGATCAGGGGTTAATTTTAGTACTCCTGGGCTATGAACACTGACATGGGACTTAAGAAAAACCTTCATCCAATTTTTTTCCAAATTAAATCAAGAACATTGATAATTAGTTTCTTTCAAAGACATCTAGTGGGAAATGAAAGAACTGAAAAAGCCATAAGCTACCTTCATTTCTTCATTAATATTTGCTCCCAAATGCAGGTCAAATAAACCACACTCACAGTTTTAAATGAGTTGCTTTAAAGTTGATGAATTATTTTTCTCTTTGGATTTATACCACCCGTTGTGGCTAATTATTCCCACTACATTCCCTATCTTATTTGAGGTTTTAGTCAAACAAAGAAAACAAAGCCAGACACTCTTGAAATTGAACTCTGCTTTGCTTTAAAAATTCCTGTCATTACATATACAACCAAATGTTGAGTTTTGAAAGAACTGTTCTCATAATCAAAACTCCTCCCAGCTCTTCAAGATGATCTGGGAGGTCAGCTAACTGAGTTTATGGCTTTCAGAACCCCATGAACAGAAACAAGATCTAGGAGGCTGAAACCTGTAGGAGCTGCAAATGCAAATTCTACCATGATCATCACCTCACTAATTTTCCTTAGTTGAACCCCACTCGAGTTGGCTTTTGTGTAAAATATGATAAGAACATTGTGGTAGGGACAGCTAGCTGGCCACCAAAGTTCATGCTTCCCTTTCCCTAATGGGTTAGTTTCTGGAAAGTAATTGTTCAGCCATGAACTCCATTTCCCCACCCCTGTTGCATCCTAGTGTAGCCACAAGACGAGTTTTCACCGATAGAACGTAAATAGAATTGTGTGGGCTGAGGCCTTTAAAGACTGGACGTGCACTACCTCTTCTGGCAAACATGCAGTAGCAGGGACTAGATTTAAGATCAGGCTTTAAGCAACTGAAGAAAAAAAAACATAGACAAAACACATGGGACAATGGTTCGCAAGGGACAGGACATCAGAAAACAAAGGACAGTGATCTCTGAGTGATAGTACACAAATGAAGTGAGTCCTAGAATTGCCCCAGCTTACTGCCTGGACAAAGTTCATATCTGCAAAACTGGGAGGGGGCCTCCTAGCAGAGCCCTGCTGTCTCCCTGAGTTAGGAAATGCATCAGGAGATTAGGAGACTAAGGCAGCTAGAGTTCTCCAAGCCTCAGTTTCCTCCTGGGCCAAACAGCCATGCCAACTTCACAATGGACACCGTACTGACATAAATGTATGCGTTTGCTTCCTTTACTATGTAGTGCTCTTACGAGGCGTATGACAAGTACAAAGCAACTCTATATTTTTGTAGACTAGACAGTGGACTTGCACTGGTAAGGCAGATGGGAAGACAGCTGCGGGGAATGAAACAGAGTTGATGATGAGAATCAAGTTTTGGGCAGAAGGTCTTCACTAAGGCAGTGTGGTGAAGTTAAAAAGCACTGCATTGGTTCAGGTGCTCCAGGAAGCAGATGCCAAGGGGACATTAGAAGGATAAGGGGATGTACTGGGAGAAATGCCTGTGAAGGATAAAATGAAGAGGGAGCAGGAGTAGGCATGGAGGATGCTTTGGCCAGATACTGGTCTGATGCCTTTGAAAGGAGTGGAGAAAGGAAGGAATACTGGGTGGGAAGAGCTCCAGACTGCAGCGCAGCTCTGAGAAAGACTCACCAGGCCAGCGAAGAGCCCTAGAGCAAAGCCAGCCCATTCGTGGTGCACAGCGTCTAGCGGAACCAGCGGGCTCCAGCAGCCCCACTGTGCTCAGTCATTGGCTGAGAGCAGAGCTGGGAGACTGGACTCGCATGAACCCTGCAGTTGAGCCTGAAGGTGCAGCAGTTGGAAGTTGTCAGTTAAGTACACTCCTTGTAGCAAGTTCTCTCTTTAAGGGCGATCTGAATGAGCAACCTCTGTGCTGCTGTCATCACTGGGTCAATACATGCATAGGCATGGTGCAGTAAAAAAGAGCACAGGATTCAAGATAAGGCAGACTCAGGTTAAAAAGCCTGTTCTTTTTCACTGAGCAGCACTACAGTTGGAAATGGAAGAAATCATTGAGACTCAGTTTCTGCATCTGAAATAATCTTCTAATTCTCCCTTCCCAGTTCTCACATTCTGTGAATTTAGGATTCTAGGTTTCTGGGGAGCTGCAGTTCTGGTTGCATTTACTCAGTCTTGTTCTTAGCACTTCCCAGCACACAGAACTTAAGCACTACTTTGGGAGGAATTCAGAAACAGGGTAAGGCCTGGAGAATGAACGGTGAATGAAGGGACCCTAATAGACAAAAGTCACAGCAACAGGATAGAGAATTAGGATGGAGAGCGAGAGCCAACTCAGTGTAGTACTTGTGACAGGTTGTAAGTTTGGCTCTACCTGACCATTTTGGTTTGTATCAGTCATCCGGCCAAAGCATTCACTCAGTAGTCAAAAATTTGTACTGCGCACCACTACATGCTGGGCACATGTAAGTGTGGGGGATACATTGATAAACAAGACCCCCTATACTTATCCTTACTGAGTTTACAGTCCAATTGGGGATACCAACATGTGTCTGGAGGTTAGGAGCAGTGATTCTGAAGTCAGGCTGCCTGTGTTTGAATTCTGACTCCATTACTTATTAGGTGTATGAGTTTGGCCAAGTTACCTAAACTTTATTTCAATTTTTCTCATCTGTAAAGTGGGGTATTTACCTCTTAGGGTTGCAATGAAACCAAATGAGTTATAAAATGCAAAGCATTTATAACAGTGCTGGTTATGTTATATAAGGGATGCTATTGATTACTATTATTATTATTATTATTACCAGCAGCAGCAGTAGCAGCATATGATGGGATGACCGATTTGAAAGGGATTAGTACAAGGCAAGGTAGTAACACTTGGTGGATAACTAACCCAGTCACAGAGTGTTGGGATGGGGTTCAAGGAGGGGAAGGGAACATCCTGGAGAAAATAGGGTCGAAACCAAGACTTTACAGGTAAGTTAGAGACCAGCAAAGAGCAGTGGGCAAGGTGTAGCTATGCAAAGAGAATAGAAATGCAGTGTTCTTGAAGGAGGGAACAATAAGCATAATAGCAGGAGATGAAAGAGAGCGTGTGACCAGAGAGGAAGTGAGAGAACCTGTTATCTTCAAGCAACGACAAATGTGTGGTGTGAGCTAGAACACGAGCGTGATTTGACCTCTGCTAACCTCTCTCTCCAAAATGATCTGGACTGGGGCTGTTAGCAGGGAAGCAACCCTCTGTGGCCTCATGCCTGTGACCTGGCATTATTAAAAAGTATTACTATTAATGATAGCCCAAATTTCCTCTGACTTGGTAGTGCTTTCAGTTAGTAGCAGGATCAAGATTCCAGCTATATGTTAGAGGTGAGCATCCTTCCTTCAGCATACTTGGGATTATGTGGGCTATATCAGCTCCAGTGTTGATACAAACAAAAGGCTGTACCAGTCCCCACCTTCACCCAGATCCTGGCCTCCACTCTTGGCCCTTCCTCAGACTACCACTCCTTCCAGGAGTTCAGAATCACTGTCATCCCTAGAACAGAGGCTGTAATCTCTACAATGACACTGAAAATAGAATAAGAACAGAAAGGTTTCTTGCTCCCATGCCATTCCACTTCAAGTGTGGATATAATCCTTGGAGTCACCAGAGCTCAGCTAAGACCAGGCTATAAGTTTCATCAAAACCAGACTGAAGTGCTGAGTATAAGAGAAAGGAACTATTACATAGATGCACCAAAAACAGGTGCTGTATGTAGCTATACTCAGAATCTGCAGACTAACCTGTTCTCAGTTACCTCCTCCATAATGCCTAAAAGTCCTGTTTATAATTGATTTAACTGGGTCTGCCAACTTCTCTTTCATCACTAGAGCTAGAGGGATTCATTATTCAACATAATTCTGCAGAACAGTTTATCTCCTGATAGCCTCATGTTTACTTAAAAACTATCTTTTCTCAAACCAAGAGCAATAAGGCAAGAAAAAATAAAAGAATTCAAATTGCAAAGGAAGAAGTAAAACTACCTTTATTCACAGATGACATGATCCTATAGATAGGATATCCAGTGAAATCCATAACAAGACTTCCAGAACTAATAAACAAATTCAGCGAAGTGGTGGAGTAGAAGAACAAGATGCAAAAATCATTTGTGCTTCTGTAGAGCAGTAATGAACAGCCTTAAAAGAAGTCAAGAAAGCAGCTCCATTCATATAGCATCTAAAAAAATAAAATATCTAGGGATAAATTTAAACAAAGATGTAAAAGGCTTGAACACTGAAAATTACAAAACAGCAAAACATTGCTGAAAGAAATTAAAGAAGATCTAAATAAACGAAAGACATTCCATTTTTCTGATTGGAAGACTTAGTTTTTTTTTTTACTTTTTTTTTTATTGTGAATCATAACATAGATACAAAAAAAAAGCAATAAATTTCCAAGTACATTTTACCAAGTAGTTATAGAACAGATTTTAAACTTTGGTACAGGTTACAGTTCCACGATTTTTCATTTTTACTTCTAGCAGCTCCAAAACACTGGAGACCAAAAGAAATATTAATATAATGTTTCAGCAGTCATACCGATTTGTTAAGTTCTACCTTCTCTGTTATACTTCTTCTTCTCTTTTCTTTTTGGTTTAATAATATATATACAAAAAAGCAATAAATTTCAAAGTGCATCACAAAAAACAAAACAAAACAAAAACTATCTTTTCTAAGAAGAAACAGATCTTTAGAGTACGTTTGTAAAACCAAATGTCTACTGAGATGTTCTTCCAAAAATCAAGAACTATTTGCCGTGAAGTTCCTCAAGACCCCAACTTTTAAATTTATTTTTCTCAAAGTTTTCAAGATCTCAGGACTAAATTTGTGGCAGGGCTCAAGTTCACAGCATCTATACTTGTCCCCTCCCAACCAACACCTCAGCAGTTCATGCAAGAAGAAAGTATTTCTAAACCAGCAGCCTAAGATGGGAAGCTGCCACCCCCAGTAAATCCCATGGATCACAGCTTGTATTAAACTTTAATACGTGATATATACACACATACATAATATGACACACATACATTACAGATCATATATAACATAACGCACTATATAGCATATTCCTTGACTCAGAAAGAGCTGAATTATGAATAGCCAATGCCTATGAATGCCTGCCCTTCCCTGTCTCCCCAGATCCTTGAGACTTCCTTCCAGAGTTTCTGCTGCTATCAGCGAGATAAGGGTTCCCTACCCTACATTTATATTAGCAGATAAAAAAGGAATTTGATAGATATAGGAAAAAGTGAACTCATACCATTTGAATTAAAGCATCTGTTGGGGATAAATTATGTGCCCCACAAAAGGCACATTCAGGCCCTAGTCCTACTGCTGTGGGTGTAAGCTCATTTGTAAATAGGCCCTCTGAAGGTGCTTTTAGTTAAGGTGTGCCCAGACAGAATGAGGGTGGGCCTTAATCCAATATGGCCAAAGGCCTTATAAGCAAAAGATATACCATGTGTATTGTCAGTGACAGAAAAGCCAAGGACCAAGGCTCACTGGCAGCCAGCCCCAGAATGCCACAGTCTTCGGGGAGAAAGCATTACCTTGCTGATGCCTCAATTTGGGAATTCTTCTAGCCTCAAAACCTTGAGTCAACAAATTCCTGTTAAGTCAAAACATTTCATGGTATCTGTTCTAGTAGCTGGGAAACTTAAACAGCATCTGTACATCTATAAGCATTAATAATCCTAGAGGTATATAGTAAAGTATCTGCATCCTACACCATAAAATATTTCCTGTAGGAAAATTTATTTGTATTCTAAACAAGTAACTTTAAATGCAACCCTTTGTTCCTTTATATCTGTTTCTAATATATCATATAACATTACAATAAAACATAATACAATAGTATATCAATATATCCCTGTGAGGTTTATAGCAGGCAAATGGCTAACTTCATTTTACAGATGGAAAAATTGGGTGACAAAGAGCAAATCAAACAAAAGAAATTCTCCTGTAACTTGGAGCAGATTTTCCTTCTACCAAACAAGACTGCCTTGCCAACAAAAACCAACCACCCAGATAAATAAGTGAAAAACTGGAAAAAGAAAGAGGAGCAAACCTTGCCCAAAAGACAGCATATTATCACCGTAGTTCACCCCTACAGGCCTGGGCCTTCTAACTTTTAGAAGGCCTCTAGTTAGTCTCTTGGTAAAATTCACTCGTTTCACTACAAATAGGAATCAAAGAAACAAAACCCAAAGGGATGCTTTGGTTGCATATGCTTTTATCAATAAACCAAGGGTCTCCTAGCTGGAAAGGAAGCATCCTTTCCGGCTCCCAAGCCTACCAAACCAGCGTTCTTGAGAGGCCACCGTGTCATCTTGGCATGTTCCTTCAAAAGTACTCTCACTAGATACATTTAATTAGGACTCCTAAAGAAACTGTTGCTTCCACCCCATTCCATTCCATTCTTTCTTAATAATGCATCCCAGGCATTGCATTTTCAGGCTACCACTGAGGTGGCTATGTGGGTTATTTCCAAGCCCAGCTATTACCAGTGAATGCGGTGACATTAATATGAGTAAATGCAGGAAAAGGGATGAAATAAAACATATCCTATTGAAGGAAATGAGAGCTCCTTAAGAAAGGAAAACACACATAGGAAAAGACGTGGGCATATCAGGATACAAATAGGACACTTGGGAACAGTGGATTCCACAGGCATGATGTTATTGAAGTATTTGATACTGTAGTAAGCACCTGCAGATATGAATTACATCCTTGTTCAGACCACTAACATTAGAGTACTGACATCTCAGGAAGTGCTTATGTTATATTTCAAACCCCGCTGCCCACTGCATAAATAGCCAATAAATCAATCAGTGATAAAGGACACTAACTAAAAGGCTTAAAATGCTGAACAAGGCACCTCTCCTTCCTCAGAGAGGCTGCCATCCTTAATTTACTGGGGGTTTCCCTAGTCACTCATATCTTCAACCTTCGGGGACAGGGAGGGTGGTGGGCTCTGAACTCCTTTAGTGCTGGATTGGGGGAAAAGCAACTGGTTGGGCATTTGGGGACACCTCCCCAGAGTTGGCATCAGCATTGAGAGGGCAAATGAAATCCCCTGGCTGCTTCTGGTGAATTGCCAACATCCCCCACTTAACTTAGATGCCATCTTTATAAAATACAGGGAAAACACTTTTTGCTGCTTTGAGTGACATGTGAGTTTGTGGGCCATGTTCATTTTAGTTGGTTATAAGTTTCTTTTAAATATTCAGAGTAGATGTTCTGATAACTTTTTTATAAATGGAAAATCAAAAGCATGATGAAAACTTTAGTAGTTTGCCTAAGTAAAGGAAAAGAGCGAAAATGAGTCAAATAAAAGAGATAATTTAAAAACTGATCTGTGATACATTGAGAAAAAAAAGAATGGAATAAAATATGAAATTCTAATAATGGTTATCTTTAATGATAGAAATTGGAGAGATTCTCTTCTCTCCTTTCTTGCATTTTCCAAATATTCTGTAATGCTAGTTTTACATTTGTGCTTTTACTATCTTCTACAATATTTTTTCTATATTAGAAAATAATTTAATTAAAAATTATCCATACAAATTTAAGAACCACATACTTTGCAAAGAAAACCTAATTAAAAGAATTAATCCCACTGAGAGCATTAATATTTCACTTTAATTTTGATAATTTTCTTGCCACATAAATCTTAGTGCTTCTAGAAAGTATTAACATAAATATTATTTGTATAACCACTCAAAGTCCTTATTAGTGTGGAAAGCATAAGTTCTTTTTGCAGTTACAATTTTTGCATTAGAAATGAAGTAAGTTTTAATTAAATAGCAACATCACTCTTTTTCAGTGATCTCTAAATCAGTAATAGCAAATGTCTTAGCTTTATTCTTAAAACAGAATTCCACAAAAACTTACTGAACGCTGCACTCTGGTGGGCTCTATGACAATAAAATAACAATGAATTTTTTTTTAATTTACAAAGTGCTATATTAACTATCTTATTTAGTCCTCACGACAATCGTGTGTTTTAGGGACATCTTCCCCATTTTCTAGTAGACGAAACCATGGATGGCAGAGGTGAAATGACTCACAGAAGGTCACAGGGGTTAGTAAGGAGCAGAGTGGGGGCCTGAACCTGTGGCCTCTACTTCTAAATATTATGTTCTTTCCTATGGTGTGTGACATCAACGCTTGCTCAAAGTGCTTGCTGTCAGATGAGATGGATATATAGGAAGCAACATAAGAGTATATGATTAAGTATTAAATCTGAGTGGTATTTTCATCAGCTCTCATCAATTATAGCAAGTCTTGTCTGACTTGTTCCATTTTAAAAACTGAAATTCAAAGTTGGGAAATAATTCGCCCACGTAGTTAATGGCAGCTCCAGAAAGAGAATCCGGGAACGATGGTGCAGGTTCCAAATGAGGCATAAACATAGACACAGCTACAGCCCAAGAAGCAGTGTTTTGAAGAGGCCCTAGTGAAGGCATTCATCCCTTCTTCCCAGATGTTCAGGAACACGGAATGTAATGATTCAGGGGGGAAAAGGCTTTTGTTTAACTGTTGACTTTTATTAAGCCTTTACAAAATCAGTAATTCTCTTCAGGGTCCTCAAAAACCATTGATTTCTTCCATATAGAATGCCAAGAACTGGATGTTCTTTAATAATTAATGTCTTACTTCAAATCATCCAGAAGAGGACTGGACTTGGATGGGGTTGGGGGTGGAATGGTGAGGCTGAGAGAAAGAACAGGAAGGGTGGGGGGTGGGGGAAGAAGAAACAAAGAGAAAGGAAAAGAACGCATTTGCTTTACTTATATTAAGTCTCACACACATAATAAAATTGAAGGGTAGATTTATAATCACTTTATAGGTGATGAATTTGAGATTAATTTGCTCAGAGTCACACAGCTAAAGTTGTGGAGCTGGGATTTAAATCCAGATCAGCTGAACTCTAGATTGCACGTGCTTAACCACTGAACCGTTTCTCCATTGCCAAACTCCACAGGTGGAACTCCAACTCTTCCCAGATGCAGGAGCCCACATTTTAGCCTCTCTCTCATCTTGGCCAAACAATGGCTAACTGGTGGTTCCCAAACCTCTTTGTGTTTGTTATCTATTAAAGTGCATGGTCTGTGAATTAAGGTTCTTTTCCCATTGAAACTTTAATGCAATTGAGAGCCAGACTGATTAAGGCACAGGATTTTATTTGAAGTAGAATTCATGCTGGTATCAAAAAGTCCCACCAGAATTCTTCAGTACCAAAACGTTCTATAGGAAATATCACACCAAGGTATAGTGTTGTTGGTGCTCTCTATGTTTAGGCATAAGAAGATTGAGCCAGACCAATCAACTGCATTTATCTGGGAAATGAGAGAACAAATTGACAACCCTAGACTGCTTCTAGAGGCTCTGACTGGACCCAGAGGCCTGCCAATACATGACAATTCCAGATTCTAAAATAAAGCCCTAACCACCGAAAGTGGTAACAATATCTTCAGCATTCCTTGGGAAAATATGCCTTCATTTCAAAAATAAACTTGACTAAAGGTATCTGAAGATAAAAGGGTTGGTTTCCAGCCTGCAACAAAACTGTGCAAAAGGATTACAATTATTTTGAAATAAATTTCTGGAGAGTTCATCAGAATTAGAAAGAACTGTGAAAACAAAACTTCTACAGCTCAGGCCACAAAAGTACATGACAGGCTAACAGAGATTAGCACACACTGACCCAGGGTCCCCTGGACTTGCTTTTTGTTTGCTCTAAAAAGCTTAGTTTTATAATGTGGTTGGGAATCTATTAGGCAACAAAGCACCATTTTTGCTAGTGGTGTTTTGGAAAGAATACAGGGTTTTAGAGTCTTGAGAACTGGATTCAAATCCCAGTTCTACCACTTAGTTAGGTCCTTTGTGTAATTTTTTAACCTCCTCAAGTCTCAGTTGCTATTATCTGTAAAATGGAGTTAATATCTGCTTTAAAATGCTTAATTTGATGTTAAGAGAATTCTAGCACTATGCATGGCACATAATATATGCTCAGTATAAGTTAGTTGGCTTTTTTTTTCTGAATATGAATTTGAGAAACACTGTGGAGCTGCTTCAAGTACTTCCATTGCTATAATTATGATACCTTATATCAGGTAATGTTATCTCATGATTTTAGGAAATACACATTGAAGTATTAGGAGTAAAGAGGCATCATGTCTGCAACTTTATTCTTAATTGGTTCAGGAAAAAAAACCAACGTGTGTGTGTGTGTGTGTGTGTGTGTGTGTGTGTGTTTGCATTGTAGAGGAGCAAATATGGTAAGGGTAGTAAAATGTTAATACGGGAAATATTAGTGAAGGATATCCATGAATTGTTTGCACTATTCTTGAAACTTTCTGTCTGAAATTTTCAAAATAATAAGTAAAAAATGTTATCTTACTGAATCCCTAGCACATGCCAAACACTAAACAAGGAATCTTACATACATTATCACAACATAATTCAACCCTCAAAATAACTGTAAGAGGAAAACACCATTATTATCATTCTAAAGATGTGGCAATTGAGGTTCAGAGAAGTTAAGATACTTAGCAAAAATTCGTAATTCGGGCACTGAGATTCAAATTCAGATCTAACTTCAATTCCATGTTCTCAACTCATGAAAGTCCCACTGGCTATACCAGTGTCCAAAGGACTAAGCAAAGTTTACAAAAGGATTAAAAAGTGGAGGGCTTAGCAAGCATGGGGTGAGTCAAAAGGGACATGGTTTCAGTTTAAAAAATGCTGATCTCTGGATGGGACCTCCAACTTGTATAAAGTGAATCACACTTTGAGAAATACTGGAATGATTAAGAGACTCCCCATCCTCTCCACCATGACTGTCCCCATGGTGCTGAATGCATTTGGATTATATGGCATTAAAACTGGGAAATATTCTTGTAGTACCTAGTGCAGGTACATCACTACGCTATGAGCAGAGTTCCTTAACCCCTCAACAAGCATTTAACGAATGTCTTCTGTGTCCAGCAGTGAGCTAGTTACTGTCATTGATAGAAATAGACAAGTCTATATCAAGTTGACTAGTAGCTGGTTAGGTGAGAGAATATTATTTATCATACATAAGTAACATAGAGAGGGCAAAGGAAAGAGCTCTATGATCACAAGACCTGGGTCCTAGACTTGCCAGTGGAAGCTTGGGCAAGTTACTCCAACTCTTGGGCAATCAGTTCCTTATCTGTAAAGTGAGAAGGCAGGGAAAATTATTCTTGTGATTTTTTTTACATCTCTCTTATTCTGTGATCCTATACAACTATAAGGTATATTGCAAATCTTCCAAATTATAATTACAAAATAATATATCCCTGACTTCCATGTGGGAGACCTGGGTTCGATTCCCAGACCATGCACTTAAATATATATATATATCTCCTGAAATTTTAGAATTGATATTTTATTTTGTCAATGTCCATGGCATAGGAACATGTTACAGGTGAAGTGGGGTAAAAATGAAGTATAAGACAACTTTAAATAGAGTCCTAATGCCCTTTGGAGAACCTATTGGGGAAAGGGTGGCAGCTTTCCTTAAACTTGAGAGGCTGACTCCTTTAGAAGGGAGCTCCCATCCCAGTAGACAACATTTCTCAGTATCAGTCAGAACCAGAATGAAGCATTGGAGGAACCCCTTAACTTTAATAAGCCCCTCAACTTAAAAGCAAGCATGACAACTAGATTTATTGTCTAATAGTTATCATTTAAAAAACATTCCTTTGGGCACTTACTGTCCCAAATCCTCAACACAGGACATGTACCAGAACATGTACCAGTTTCCATCCACAGTCAATACCAATTCCACCTCCTGGACCTCTTGACAGAAACACCGATAACAGCCGCTCACAGCTTGGGTAGATCTCTTCTTGGAGTTTAGGTGCCCAGCAGGATGGAGGGATGTCTATTCAAGTAGAATTTTATCCAGAACTGTATTTTGGACAGGGAAAGACCTCTTGATGGAAAGTGTTCTTCTGCCAGACTCTATCAAGAACCTCTGACAATCTTCCTCTGATAAAATAAAATGTATATCTCCTGACCCCTCAGTGCAAAATCATACATGGACATGTATTCAGTGGTAAAAATATTCATGCCTTTGATTTCTATGGCTAGGCAACAAAACTAGAGCAAGGTTAAGTGTTTTGAATTAGACATAAAAATTTTAGCGAACGATAGTACATTCAGTACAGGATCACACAAGAAGTGACTTCACTGGTTATATATATTTTCACAATTTGATAAAGGAAATTTAGGTAGGAGGTGTGCCATGGGTTGTGAAGTATTGAAATTTATTGTACTGTCAGGACTGAGTTCCTTTTGCAGAAATGCAGCATGAGGCTATGAGATGACCAAACAGTAAGAACTGAAGTGGCAAGATGCCCCCCAAAACGGAGAACAGAGGCCATTATCTCTTAAATTATAAGGTAGAGGCCAGCAGCTTCCCATCAAGGGCATTTCTTGGTAACATTCGCCAGTGTACCGTGGAGATCCTTATCCTCTCTATATAACTCTTCTCCTCTTTCACAACCCTCAAATCTCTGCCTCTCCATGTATAACTTGAGAGTGAGACAAGCATCCTAATTCCTTATTACTTATGTGGGCATAATAACAAGATACATAAAATGAAACCACATGGGGAAACACCCACTATAGTGACTATTGTAAATCAAAGATGAAAATACTTTTCTTGTAGCTTCCCTGTGCCCCAGAGAATGGATGCCTGCAAGAGGACCACGTGGAAGGGATGCTGGCTGATAGAAACAAAATGCACCACATCTAATCCATATTATTTGATTTTCATAGTAGCCATGTAAAGTAGGCATTACTAATACTCCCATTTTACAGAAGTGACTGAGATCACAGTGGCGTTTTAGTTGTTGCTCTAAATACTTTAATTTTTTTTCATTTTCAAATAAAATAGATCCACAGGAAGTTGCAAAAATAGTACAGAAAGGTCCTGTGTACCCTTCTCTAAGTTTCCATCCATTGTTGCATCTGATTTAACTAAGATCCAGCAGAGGCTTTTACCATTTCCTCAGATGCTCAACTCAGAGAAGGTGGAGGCTGAACTCTTGAGGTTAAGAGTCAGGGGCATCCATACAGTTGTTGGAGGGCTTTTATTGGGGTAAAGATATATATTTCTGCACCCTGGGGAACCTGTGCCAATCTTCTGATTGGAGATTTACGAGATGGTAATTGAGATTCACTGACATGCCTAAACTGCTTCTGCCTCAGGAAAGAAACCAAACTGGCCCTACCAATCTAGTTTTCAATGATCCTGCCAAAGGAGACTGCCAACTCACTACATGGCTCTATAATCTGTTAACTAGGCTCTGGATACTGACGAGCTTCCAGTTACCAGCTGGGCATTTGGTGATGAAAAGCTCTCTATTTTATTACCAGTCCCTTAGGTTAATCAGTTCTTCCATCCAAACTATTTACCATTCCAAGTTACCACTTGCTGATCCAGCAGATGTAAAAAGCCAGTTCTACCCTGTCCCTTCTCTACTCCAACTTGTGAACTTGGAAAAGAAAACAGCTCCCACATTTTTTATTGCACTATTTATTGGATGGAAGTTTTTCATCAATCATTAACATCTTTCTCAGAGAATCAGTTCCCAAGATGGAGGAAACCTGATCCTTTTCTTCGGCAAATATTGCTTACGAGGCCACACTTCCCTGCATATGCCTTCCACAAGGATACATTCCAAATGCTTGACAAGTGTTGTCCTCTTTCCTCCTGGTCACGATGTTCTAGAGGCCAAAAATCTTTAAGGGAAGTTAAATATATTGAACAGTACCCCTTCTCTCCCTTTCTCACTACTCACTAGGAGGCAACTTACTCACTGAAAGGGTACCCTTTTGCAGCTGCTGCATGCTAACCTTTCCCCAGTGTCTGGTGGCACACTCTAGATCATGGGATTGAGGAAATCTGGGCAATGGCAAAAACAAATACTTGTATTCCTTAAAAAAATAAAGGAAAAAATGTTCTCTCTGACCTCCACTAAAACAAAAACCTTTATAGAAAAATGCACCCTGCTCAGCTGCAAAAAGGTGAGAGGTTAAATGTGGACAGAGTAGTAATATATAAGCAGTTTCTTAGTTTACTGGTGGGAATACTTAACAACCTAAGTATGTTTCCCCAGGAGGTAATCTATTATATTTTGTCCAATTTCTTCCTCCAAGAACTGAATCAATTCATGATGTAATGCCCAAGGGAGAACAATCTTTTGGAAACAGAGTATCTTTCTGGGGACAAGGTTGAGGAAAACATCTTAATATTGTTACAGCTTTTGGCCTGGTGGTAACAGCTCCACTCAGGGAAGGATGGCAGAGCATGAGTGGTGAGGGCAGTGAAATGTCAAAAGGACACTACTTCAAAAGTGTTTGGCATTTGTGTAGAATTGTTTTCCTTTCTTGGAGAAATACAGAATATAAATCCAATCAGACATTTACAGGACAGCTGCAGGACACTGGACACTTACTTCAGGGCCTGAGCTGAGAATGCTGCTTATTCAAAGGGTTGGCATCTGAATGCAGAGCTGATTTGTAGTTTAAACAATATTTCTTCTGGTTAATGTTCTGTTCCTGACCCTAACTCCCACACCCACACCCTCATTCCCATACAAACTGTATTTGTGAAGAAATGGTCCATCAACATGCATCATTCACTTGATTTTAAGAAAACAGATGAAACTTTTAGTTATTTGTGAGACATTATTCCGGATGGCTTCAAAATTCTATTGTAGCTATCGAATTTAGCGGCTCCTTCAACAAAACTTTCACAGGAATAGACAAGTATTCAGGTGGGCTGACGTCCTTAAGCACCTAGGTTCTGGAAGACAGAGAGGCAGCTGAAGCAAGTGGAATAAACAGCAGGCTGAGTATTAGAAGACCTCCAATTTTTTCTAGGCTTTATCGTTACTTGCCACCCAAAAGAGAATCCCTTACCTCTGCTCATCTTACTGTAACACGGGAACAATAGTGTACCTTGCTATCTACTCCAGAGATTCAAAGATATATAACAATACCTCAGAAAGGTGTTTTACTATAGTGTGGGTTGAAAAAAAACACTGTGTATGTGTGTGTAGGGTAGAGGTGGAGGGGAACAAAGCCTCGGTTAAGGGATGCATGTGCATGTGTGGTGATTTAAAGGAAAGTTGGGTTGTTTCTCTCTGAGGGGAAAGGAAGCCAGACTGGGAATTGTTCAAGAGGCTCCAATTTGATTGGGGAAGGTAAGTTGTTTCTAAATTTAAAAATAAGATCATTTAGGTAAAAAAGGACAACAACAAAAAAAGAAGCCCTTCATTCCCAAAGGATTAAAGAAAAGTAGACCTTAAGTAAACCAATCAACCCTACTATGTCCAATGAAAGATGCATCTACCACGTTTAAGTGTGAACATTAAAAGCATAAAAGGAATATTTAAAAATAAAATTAAGAGCCTGCTTTTTTCCCAAGAAATTTGTAGCCTCCTCTCCCCACCTCTGGAACATACAATTTACCTCCTGACAGCCTCAGAGCCATGGACCTCTTGGAAATACCCATTCACATACTCATGGAGGTCTTTTTATTTCCCACCATTCAGACATTACAAAAAACTAAGCACCCACTCCTTAAAATGATTTATATGTCCAGAACATGCCAGACTAGTTTATAGGAATATAATTGGACTTTACAGTGCTTGGGAAATAGAAGTATTTGAGTCAATATGCAATATTTCTAACTGAAATTTAAGATGCAGGCAATGTTTTATCTGTCTTTATTACATGAAAAGGGAACAGCCATGACATTTTTCAATGGTTTCTTTCCATTAACAGAGATGTCTGATATTCAACAAAACATTAGGTGAAAGTTAGAATTTTGTATTTCAAAGGGAATACCTAAAAGGTGGATTTTAAGTCTTTACTACCATTATGAGAGGCAGATTTCCTGGCATTGAATAATTTATGTTTCCCGTTTCTCTTGGTTTAAGCACAAACCAAGAGCCTGTTGGTCATAGGTAACTATAAATTAAAAGTTATTATTGTGACTAATGATAAATATGTTTTGTCAGGGTCATGAAGCACAATGGTGCATTACAAAATGAATCATCTTGATTGTGCAGAATACGTTCTCCCCACAGATCCAAAGGGTGGGAATATTTCACAACCTAAGTGGGGGTGGTTGGACTCAGTAAACAATGTTGGAGGCTGCATCATAAAGGAATCATTGAAGCTTACTAGAGTGGTTTGGGGGGGGTGGGCATAGAAGTCTACTACCAAGGGGGTTTTACTGCATATTTGCTGGATCTGATATTCCTAGAACTCCCAGATTCTTAGTGGTCCCTAAATGTTTAAGCACTTAAATTCAAGCATTTACAACCCTTCAGGGACCTCTGTAGAATTTATTTTCATTTGTAGTTGCTATCATCATGGAGAAATTCATTTAAAAAATACTAGTAGAAAAGCTGATAGTCTATTTAAAAACACTGCCACACATGTAATTCCTTAAGACAAATATCTAGCTTTTAACAACAACAACAAAAAAAGCCACCTGCAAGCTGTAAATACATTTATTAATTTATCTTAACAGTATTTTCTTTGGCTGTGACATATTCTAATATGCAGTTGAACAAGGGCTAAAAATTGTCAAACCAAATTCTTGTTTGAGAGCTGAGCTCTAACTATTGCCAGTTTGAGAGAAACACACATCTAGGTTTAGGGACTATGTCTTGTTTGTTTTGGCTATGACATAGGGCAGAACAGTTTCCATCCCATTCAAATGCATTCAAGAGAGTTTGAAATATTGCACAATAAAAGTCATTCATTATATCTGTCTGTTTTCCCTTCCAAAAACAAAAATGGCTGCCCAGTTCCAAATCCACACAGGGGGCAGGAAGAAGGGAGTCAAGGGGTCACTGGAAATCACCCAAGACTAACACCAGGTTTTTCAGGTTTGAGTTAGGGAATACTTCTGAAATCTTCATTCCCAAGGTATACTTAAAACGAGAAAAGACTGGTTGCATTTGATTATTGCTCTGTTATGAACAATTAGACTATTAGAAAATGAGCATGCTGTATTTGTTCAAATGTTAGGCATAAAATCATACATACAATTCACATTCAAGCACCTGGCATCTGAACTAAGCTTACTTGAGCCTAAAAATCCTTTTTATTCATTTTTGCTATGAAGTTTCAACTGTATGCCACCAATTTTATAAAAACTGAGAAACATTACTCTATTGTTTGAATCAGATATTTATGCAACTACCTGATGCTGCATAGGAGTCACTTGATGTGCCCAGTAGAGAAGTTGACATTTACTTCCATGGTTAGCAACCAGCGCCAGGGACAAACACTGAAAATGCAGTTTGTTTTTAAATGGCAAGACCAGAAATGCCAATAATGAACCACTGCATTTAACAATGACAGAAACACTACCAGAAAGTGGAATTTTTTTTTTGTAAAAGCAAGTTTTAAGTCTGCAAATAAAGCCATGAGAATAAAGGAATTATTAGATGTAGTAAATCAATATAATAGCTATTTTAAATTTCAGGGCTTAAAAATTCACAAACACACATACACATGGGAACATGGAACTTAAAAAAAAATCCTGATTTGAATTTTCTTGAGTTACATATAAAACCAAAAATGTTAGCTTTGCTTGTCCCTCCATATAAGCAGCCCACTTTTATCACACAGACTGTAAATTAAACCATTTAGTCCAACAATTTGCGTGCCTTGGAGAAATGAGAAAAAGTAAGACTTAAAGTCAGCTCTCCAACTTGTAAATGGAAAATTTGTGATGAAATCTCAACCTACCACTTAGAAGATGCAAACGTTGTCTTCTTCTTCAACATGCCTGTTCATTTACTTTTCCTTTTCATATTTAAGTGATACAATGCTTAAAGTATCAAAAATAGGTGCAGTTCCAGAAAGTATTTGCTTTTCAATTTCCTACAATTTTCCAAAAACCTTTCTAATTAATCTTAAAATTAAAGTCACAGGCAGGCTAAGTATGATCTTGGTTGATGATGTGGGACAAAGTATGAATCAGGAAAATGGCAGTAAGTGATTACTAATCTTCTACTTAAGCTACTATGTAACTTGTATTATATGTATTCTTGTCTGTATCATAAATTTCATAGAAACAGAAAAGCAACAAAGAATATAGAAAAATGAAAACACTAGTACAATATCAGGCAAATTTGAAACTGTTTGGGCATTAGCTGTTAGTCTATTCAAGTTAAGTCAAGGCTATGCAATAATCTTTAAATAAATTAAGACTAAAAATAAATGCTATTTGGAAGACAAGCAATGTGATTTAATTTTATCCCATTTCAGTTAACTGATAGAGTACCCCAAACCCACAGTCAAACCAGTCAGACATAGTACAAAGAAATCTGGTAGTACAAGATACAGAAATGTATAAACATTCAAGAGGATAGATTTCTTCTTTATTGTATAGTACAATTCACAGTTTGTATTCTAGATTCAAATTCATGCTTCCCCCAGATTAATTCACAGGTTAGAATACAACAGGAAGTTAAGAAAAATTTTAAAACACTTATATGAGATGAAGCCAACCTACAGTGCCTAGCTAGTCTCAGTGAATAATAATGAAAGGACATTTGGAAAAGAATGTGACATTTGGAAAAGAATGGTGTTCCATTCCTCTAAAACTCATCAATGAACTTTGTTTAAACATCACTTCTTCTAGAAAGGAAGAAAAAAAAAACTTCCTAAATTAAGAGCTGATAGGTCCATGGCATTTCTTTATAATCATACTTACCTTGTATTGTAATTCTGATCTCTTAAAGAAAATAGATCATCTTGAAGGTAGTGATCATTAATTAAACATTAATGCCTAGCACTTACTTAGTTGTTGCATAATTGCCTGGCAAGTTTATCAATGAATCCATAATCTGCCTGAGATGATTGGGTAGAAGGAAATTTTTTCATGTTAAGAAATAACTTCTCAATGCTAACGGTACTTTCCCATAAGGATAGTGACAATCTTTATACTAAACTAAACAATAATAAAAACCTCAATTCATGAAAATTCATCATAAGGTTTATTACATAATTAAAATTTTTAGCAAAGAATTTTGAACCCTATTTTAATTCAACTCTCTTCGTTTTCTCACTTATATACTCAAAGATTTATCTGGCAAGTTGGTTTCCTTACCATATTTCTGGTATCTTATAATTTCTGACTTGGCTTTTTGCCCCAAATGGTAATGTAGGTCTGAGTATAACTGAAAGCTTCTGATAGATCTGGTTGGTCAGGCTTTCACATATTTTACATGACCAATCTCCCTACTGCCATCTCTTTCCTCAAAGAACTTTTAATATAAACAATGATAAACATGCACTGAGAAAAAAAAAAACGTTTGTATAGCAATCAAGATGGTGTACTACTGGCATAAAAATAGACATTTAGATCAATAGAACAGAAATAAAGTCCAGAAATAGACCTACCTATATTAGGTAAACTGATTTTCAACAAAAGATGCCAAAGAGATTCAAAAGGACATGGATAATCTTTTCAACAAATGGTGCTAGATAATTTTCATATAAACAAGCAAACCCAAACTCTCACTTTACACAATACACAAAAATTAATTCAAAGTGAATCACAGACCTAAATTTGAGAGGTAAAACTATAAAATTTTTAGGAGAAAATCTGTGACCTTGAATTAGGCAACGACTTCTTATACACGACACAAAAGATATGACCCATTAAGGAAAAAAATTGATAAATTAGGCGTCATCAAAATTAAAACCTTTTACTCTTCGAAAGACACTGTTAAGAAAAATAAAAGACAAGCCACAGACTGGGAAAAAAATGTTTGCAAGATACATACCTAATAAGGACTTGTATCTTGTATACATAGAACTCTCCGACTCAATAATAAAACAATAACAATAGAAAATATGGCAAGCGATTTGAACACACTTCACCAAAGATGTAAGGATGGCACATAAGCACATGAAAAGATGTTCAATGTCATTAAACATTATGGAAATGTAAAAAACTTCAGTGAGATACTGCTATACACACGCTTACTAGAATGGCTAAAATGAAAAAGACTGACAATACCAGGTACTAGTGAAGATGTGGACCAGCTGAAACTTAATGTGTTGCTAGTGGGAATGCAAAATGGTGCAGCTACCACAGAAAGGTCTGGCAGTTTCTTAACATCCCAGGAATCTTGCTCCTAGATATTTACCCAAGATAAATGAAAATACATGTCCATAAAAAGATCCACATGTGATGTTTCTTGATGATGATTGAACAATGATATAACTTTCACAATGAGACTCTGTGAATGTGAAAACCTTATGTCTGATGCTCCTTTTAGCTACTATATCAACAGAAGAGTAGAACATATGGAATAAAAATAAATAATAGGGGGAACAAATGTTAAAATAAATTCAGTTTGAAATGCTAGTGGTAAATGAAAGCGAGGGGTAAGGGGTATGGTATGTATAGTCTTTTTTTTTCTCTATTATCATTTTATTTCTTTTTCTGTTCTTTTTCTAAAGCGATGCAAATGTACTAAGAAATGATGAATATGCAACTATGTGATATTAAGAATTACTGATTGTATATGTAGAATGGAATGATATCTTGTTTTGTTTGTTACCTTTTTCTTTAATTAATAAAAAAAAGATCCACATGTGAACGTTGGTAGCTGATTTATTCCTAATAGCTTAAAAATGGAAACAATCCAAATATACATGAAAAGGTGAACAGATAAACCAATTGTGGTACACCCATAAAAAGGAGTACTATTCAGTGATAGAGAGGAATCAACTACTTGTAACATGCAACATAATAAATTTTAAAAGCATTATGCTAAGTCTAAAAAGTCAGATAGAAAAGGATATCTACTGTATGATCTATTTATGACATTCTTAAAAAGCCAAAACAATAAAGAAATCACATGAAAAATTGCAAGGGGTTGGGGCTGGAGGAGAGGTGATTGACTGCAAAACAGCAGAGGGAACTTTTTGTGGGGTGAGAGAAATGTTTTACTACATCACTGGTGGCGATTACATGACGATATACATTTGCCAAAACTCAAATTGTACATGTAAAATGGGAGAATTTTACTGTAGGTAAATTAAAAAAAGCTTTCTTTCAATCCTGTATGAATCAGAAGTTACTGTTTTCTCCTCGTTATGACAGGTTGAAGTCTCACCCTCAATTCAAATATATCAGTGGAATGTGGACTGTGAGAGAAAATAGAAGCAAAGTGCCATTTAATGTTAGAAGAAAATGAGAGGCAGAAAGAAAACAAGAATGTCAAAAACGTTTTTAGGGGAATTTGCCAGGAAAACTGTAGAAGCAAATTTAACCAAATTAAATTAAAATAATTAAATTATTTTAATTTCAAGGACTTTATCTCAAAGACGTTTTCACACAAGCTCAGTGTGGCATAATTTTCAATAGCAAAAAAATGAGAGACAACTGGCATCCATTAGTAAGTAGATGGCTATCTACACATATTCAAACATGTAATCTATGGAGGGCTGAAAAAGACTGAAGTAGCACTAGGGTTTTCCATAATAGGATTGAAGGATATTCATGGTATTTTGTGGATTTAAAACATCAAGTTGGGGAATGTCATATACAGTGATCCCATTAAAAGAACAGGAAAACTTATATTCACGTGTGCATAGGAAAACATCTGAAAGATACAGCTGTTGTAACCCATGCTGACACAGAGATAGCTAGGGAGGGGAAGGTGTGGCTGCACATGGTGTGGGGAGAATGGAAGACAGTTGCCAATATTTCTACTTTTTTATTTTGTACAGTTCTCTACTTTTTTTTCTCCAACAAATACATATTATTTTTGTAACAAAAAGGAGTAAAAATGAATGTTAAAGGAAAGCACATATAGTAACAAAGAGTTGCCTGGTTTTTAAGGGTGTGTAGATGGGAGGAAAAAATTTCAGATGTCATGCTGCCATCTTCTGGAACAAAGAAGAATCTACATCAGTGTAAAAAGGATTAAGTATAAAAACATTCTATGGAAAATGTCAAGGTTACTACAGTAAAAAAGGCAGGAAAAAATAATTTTGAATCTCAGTGTTTTAATTAACCACAAATGAAAATAAAAAGAAACTAACATGATCAAATATTAAAATAATTTTTCACAAATATTTTGAGAATTGGAGGATAAAACTACATCTAAATTGCTTTGATTTTTCAGACCTGTTCTTTTTAGGAAAACTACCTATGTCAGATAAATAAACAAAATATTTATAATAAAACATTCTGAAACCAGTAGAACTTGTTAAGTATGCATATATTTTATTTTTAACTGCAACTGTTGGAAAAAGAGATGTTACATTTGAAAAATCAAACCAAAATCAGAAGTCAAAATGTTTCCCTCATCCTCTTTAGTATCTTATCAGAAACACAACAAGGCATGTGAAATTTTAGAAATTCAAATACAGAAGCAAGAATATGGGAAAATAAGTCAGAGTCTTTAGCCTACATAGTAAACAAAGGAGAAACACAAAATTAAAAAAAATACCTCTAATAACTTATGTTTCTGAAAGTTTTTCTTCTTTCCTTTTATTAAATAACCCAAACTGAAAGGCTTCATAAGTAGTTAATTAGTTCTTTTTTTGGTTTGTTTTCCATGGTATAGATTTGCCAACCATACTAAACTATAAGGGGGAGAAAAGTCCATAAATACTTTACCGTAAAGATAAAAGCAAATCTGAAACAATGTACCCTTTGGCTGAAGAAATTGGGGAACACTTTTGAGTGTTAATGTAAAATACATTAGTCTTTAGCAGCAGGAGTTCCAGACCTACTGGTGCCAAGAAGGTAACAAATAGTCTCTATCCAAGGAGGGGAAAATGGGCAACTCAGCAGGAGCTTTCTTCCCTGTTGTGTTATTTATAGAGACCTCTATTTGTTAACATGTTTCTGCTATCATGGAGAGAGGGAGTCTGATGATTTAAAGGATTTCAAAGACAATTGTTTAATGATACAAATGATTTATGTGCACTCACAAGTTCAAGATACATAGCAATTTAGCTTTTCAAAGCGCTATCCCCAAAATTGCTGTAGGAGATACTGCTAAAGCTTAACCAGAAAAGTAAAAAAAAGTGATAGTAGTGGATATTATGAAATAAAAAATTAGATCTCCTGGAAAATGCCTTTGAAAAAAGAGAAACCAGTTACCAGCACCATTTTTCATGTTAGTAAACTAATATTCTAAGATCCGATCAAATGAATTTCTGGATTTTTAATGGAGAAGCACGAATTGAATCCCAAAGTACCCCTGACTAACTTGAGTAATTTGGTATTTGAGTACCGAACTGAACTGCTGCATTTTTACCAATGATCACCCCAACCCCAACCCCACAGAGCATACAAGCATCTTATTTGAAGGAGAGAATGCCTTCATATTAGTTACGTATAAATTTTATATTCACTTTATAATGGATTTATGAAATTCTGGTTATTAAATGAATTCACAAAAATTTAAACTATTAAAATACAAATTTTGAGAGAGATAAAGCAATTAATCATTGCTTCTCTTAACCTTAACTCAAAGAGAAAACATGTTTTATAATTTCCATTTTCCCTAATTGTTAAACCTTTTAAAGCCAGTTCTTTTGCAGTATCTTTAAATAAAAATACATTTCACCCCACTTTCTTTAATTCAAGTTTATACTGCCTTCAACTTTCATAAAGTTCCATTAATTTTATCAATTACTCATTTTTAAAAACTCTCCATCCAGATATAATCACCAATTCTAAAAGATGCTTTATACAACAGAGACTCTCTAAACAGTGAGGGGTAAATAATGTCCTTATGTAAAATAAAAATTTAAGAGATATGGTTGGGCCAAAAAAAAAAAAAAAACTCCTTTTAGCAAAATACTTAGAAGGCATTTATTATTTTGGAGAACTTATTTAATAGAATGTTTATTTTTTGAATGATGAAAAAATTCACTTATCTCTACTTAAAGGTGGGTTCAACTCAAATGCTTTTATTAATTGAAACTTTTAAAATACTGACGTTGAACAAAGGATAGGAACTAGCATGAAAGAATCCTTTAAACATGGATAGTTACCTTCTCTCTTGCCAAAACATTCTGCAGGAAAGGTCAGTTATTGCTTTTAGTTCTCCAGTAAGTCCACTCCTTTAAAAGTCATTTAGAAACCGTTCTCCCTTCTGACTGAGAGAGGTTCGTTTTTTGTAGTATTTTGATTGAGTAGTATTTTTGGTACTTGCAAGTGTAGATATACAAAAGCTCTTCCTCCTCTTCTCAGGTAAATTAGAAGAATGAGTAGCTGAGCCCTCATTGTTTTCTTTACCTGATACAGAAGGCAGCAAACATGGTTTTTGTCTGCAGGTAACAGTTTTTTTGCTGGGGGACGTATTTTCAAGTTCTGTGTTGTCAAATGTACATATTGTTCTCCTTTTGATTTTCTGAGAAGCACAGGATGTGGAAGGAAATGGAAGCGAAATCCACACAAGTCCTTCGTTTTCCGAATCCTTCTGTAGCCTCATGCTACGTCTGACTTTTGTTTCACTGCTTATTCTCCTAAAGGTTTCCTCTAGGGAGTCAGATAAATCTTTATACAGTTCAGAATTTTCTAAACTAATCTGTACAGAGCTGCTTGCCGTGTAGGCAGGTTTGTGATTTCTATTTTTATCCAAATGCATGCCTTGACCATCAGGACAATAAATGGAGTATCTTCTGCGTTTCCTTTCTTTACAACTCACAACACTACTATTTTCCGCAGATTTTCTTTCCAAACTCTCACTTTGACTTCTAGTTTCTTTTTTATTTTTAATTAAGACATCTCCTAAGTAATTAAATTCTTTTTGTGAGTCAAACATTAAATGACTGGACTTTAGTTCCTCCTCTATAGCTAAGTTGTCATCCTCTTTTTCACCTTCTGAAATATCTTTTGACGTTTTCAAGATTTGACAAAGGCTTTTCACATTTTGATCAGTAGCAGAAAATTCTTGGGATGGCAGAATAAAATCAGATTTTGGATTATCTGATAAAACAGGTTCCACAGTCACAACAGCATAAGAAATATGATTGGTTTCATCTTCAGTCCTTGTTTTTAGTTCATTTTCACTCTGTAACTTATTTTCTACTTTTGGAATATATTCATTTTCATAAAGTTCTGTAGCATTTATATTTGAACCTTGATCTAAAGTAGGATTATCAAGGGATGATGAACTTTGTACATAAGTGCTGCAGAATTCAGACACATTACACATATCAAAATCTTGATTCATACGCGAATCTTCTGAGTACTGAGGCAAAAGATTCTTTCTTTTAATTAGTTTTGTAGGAGGCACCACTACTTCTTTAAGTTTATCATTTGAGCTGGAATCATCTGTGGGCATGTAAATAAGTTTAAATTTAATAAAAAGTAACTATGGAAATAAACTTTAATAAATCAAACAGGTACGTAACTGTGTCCTATTGTACTGTGTTTAAAGCTTTTGAAAATCACAAGACCTATAAATGTTACACTGTACTTGTTCCTATCTGTCATTGTCCTTTCTCTTTCAGTTATTCTCCAAACAACTGGTTATGAAAATAGGTATTCACAATGCATGAATTAATAAAGTATCTTGCCTCAGACCATAAAAAAAGAGAATGTCTTAAATTGCTTCCTCTCTTCTAATGTACTTCTCATATCACAAGGCCAATTTATCTGAGGCAGCCGTACTTCCATTTCCCTAGAAACGAAGTACAGAATGGGCAACACTGTGCCCACTGTGCTTCAAAAACTTTTCTATTGCTGTATCCCCTGAAATAGAGAATAGGAAATTTGAAACTTTGGGGGATTTGAGGACTTAGTGGCCAAAAGATGACATGCCTGAAGTCACTCAGCTCTTATGCCCTATGTTAAAAAATTAATAAAAACTGCATTGTATGCTGTAATAGAGCCATATTTGTTTCAAAATTCTAAAAATCCTCCCTATCCCGATATCCTCTCAATATCTGGCTAAAATTCATGCTCTAGGAAGATATACCACAGGAGTCTGTGCTTCACATGTTTCTGGCACATTACATCACATCATAGGTGAAAAAGAACATTACTAATGTTTTTAAGATTGGTAGGCAGCAAAGCTTAAGGAATTCAGGCTTTATGAATTCTAAATCTCAGTACTTCCAGGTGTCATTTTTTTCCTGTTATCTTGGATAATAAAGTTTTTGATTTAGGCTTAGTCAAATGAGTATAAAAAGATTTTAAACAAAATTGAAACTGAAGACATATGAAACAAACTGAGCCACAGCCTAAAAAACATTTCAATTTGAAAATATATATATTCAAGATTAGGGTACTTAAAATCACATTTTGGAAAACCTAGATAACACGGGGGGGGGGGGCGACACAATGCCAACTGATGAGTATGTCAACTGTGTTCTTTATACAACTAAAAAAAAAATGAATATTTCTGTATTTTTTGTAGAAAGAAGGAAGAGAAGGAAGGGAAGTGAGGGGAACAGAAGGGAAGAGAGGGGAGGGAAGAAAGGAAGAACTGCTTTAAACCTAGTAGGTGATACCATTGGTTTATGGATAAAAAGATGCATTAGATATACTTAAAAAGAAATTCTCTAATAGGATACAGTCATTCTTCAAACATTTTTTGAGAAAGTCCTGTTAGAAATTGGGGAGATAGGAAAGAAGATTTAGTTTCCACTCTCAGGGAAACTGTATCTTGAGGGGGAGGAGATAAACAGATAATAGGTCCCTATAAAACTAGCTAACAAAAGTATGCAAACAAAGGGTTTTCTTGGAAAGGCAGGTAGCACAGCTAAATCTTGAAGGGTAAGCAGGCACTAGGCCAGATAAAAAGAGCTGGAGTGGCAGACATCCCACAGAAGAGGCAGGGACACAAGACTGCTGCCCCTGCTGGTGCCAAGGGGATGGAAGAAAGAGAGTGTGAGTGTGATGGTAATGGTGAGACTGACAGGAGTCTGCTTATTTAAACTTTTATACTGTCCTGAAATTAACAGGTTTAAACCATTTCTGTAGGCAGAAGCCAGGATTCTATAGTGGCATGTACCTTATGCATTCTTGAATCTATTATAAATCCTATACATCATATTGCAAATAGAATGCAGGCTATAAATATTTGACGACTGTCAAAGGTAGCTATTTTCAAAATGACTCATTATAAAATTAATGCACCAAATGGAAGCATATCCTTATTATTTTCAGCAGGATTTAGTGAATTTAAAACTCGGCTATTAAAAACCAGAAGTAACTCCATTTTTTATTTCACCAGGAAATCAACAGACTTAATCTTTGCTCAATTCATAAACTTCATCTCTGGAAGATCTTAATCTTGGTAAGTCCCACTTCTAATGAAACATCATAAGGCAAGTCCTTTCATTTTTTTATGTCCTCATCTCACTGAAGATTTATCTGTTACTGAACTATTATCTCTTTAGCTTTTGATGGACTATACCACCAAGTGAAATTTTTTTCACTTTTAACAAAATGCTTTAAAATGTAAAAGAGCAGGATGAACAAATAAGAGCAACTGCCTTGAAATTATATGTAAATCTGGCAGATCGTTTTCTGGGGAGAGGAGCCAGAGCTTCCATCAGATTCTTAAAAGGGTCTAGGTGACCTAAAAGTTATAAACTGCTTCAAAGGATTCTGTTGTCCTCACTAAAATTCTCATGGTAATATAAGGAAAAGTTGCTATTTTCATTTATGTACTTTTTACATTATGAATGAGAAAAAGAATAAAAAGAATGAAATAGCAACAAAGAGAGTGAAGAGATAAAATGTAATAACAGGAAAAGAACAGCATACCTGAACACATCCTTTGAACACTCTGAACTGAAGGTGTCATCTCAGAGATCTCAGGCATCTCAGGAATAGGGCTTAGAAGAGGTTTTTTAGAAGCAATGTCTCTTGATCCATATAATGATTTCTGAACATTTTGTTTTCTTTTTCCTTTTTTCTTTCTGTAACCTTTTAAAGCCTGAGAAAATGTGTTAAAACACTGTAATTGAGAAAGATGTAGTAACATGTATAACTTTGACCTTTTGACTTCTATGACACTTCTCATCGTCATTCACATAGTATTTTTTTAAAAAGCTAATTTTTATAGAACAATTTAAGACCAGTATCCCACTTAAAAATTCAGGAATCTGAATTAAGAGGAAGGGATTCGCCAAATGTTAAAATAAATTTAGTTTGAAATGCTAGTGATAGATGGGGGTGAGGGGTGAGGGGTATGGTATGTATAATCTTTTTTTTTTTCTATTATTGTTTTATCTCTTTTTCTGTTGTCTTTTTATTTCTTTTTCTGGACTGATGCAAATGTTCTAAGAAATGATGAATATGCAACTATGTGATGATGTTGAGAATTACTGAATATATAAGTAGAACGGAACTATATGTTAATGTTTTTGTTTGTTCTTAATTTTTTTAAATTAATAAATAAATTAAAAAAAAAAGAGGAGGGGATTCGGTAACAACGTCAAAATATAAAGCCAAACTCAATTTACGAATGGTAGGGTAACTTTATTTCCATCAAGCAATCACCAAAATGAGTGCAAAGTAAGTGAAAAATAGATCAGATGCTATTCAGTTAGACAGACTTAAGATATTATAAGACATCTGTAACCAAGAAGTAGTTATGACGATTTAGGATTAACCTAGAATGAGATATTTACTGAATGCTATCTGAGAGACTGTTTTCTCTTCATAGATCTGAATGAAGAAATACTAGGCATGTACATAAACTGTGAGGATAACACAAACCTAGCTGAGTTGATTTAAATAACAAACAATTCCATCAAGACTTAAAATAGGTCAAAATGAGATGGAAGGGTGGGCCATGGTGGCTCAACAGGTAGAGTTCTCGCCTGCCATGCCAGAGGAGCCAGGTTTGATTCCCGGTGCCTGCCCATGTTTAAAAAAAAAAAAAAAAAAAAAAGAAAAAAGAAAAGATTTCTCAAAATGAGATGGATTTTAAAAAGGACAAGTAGAAGATGGGACACAAGGACCTGGCAACAACAGATGAAAATCATGTGGGTTTTCATGTAAATTAAAAATTATTTTAATAATATCTGAAATACAGTATTATATTAAATTTTTTTTTATTTTTTTACATGGGCAGGCACCCGGAATCGAACACAGGTGAGAACTCTGCCTGCTGACCCACCGTGGCCTGCCCCCTACATTTGATTTTGAGTGCCATATCAGCACAATGAGAATTAATGTTTTATTTAAAAAAAAAAAAAAAAAGAAAAATTTCATATGAAAAAACTTAAGGAAAATGCAAACATTACATTGAAATACTAGAAAGATTGTTACATGCAAAAGAAATGAAATATATTTACTGACGTTAAAGGGCAAGACTTCAGGCCAACATAAAGAACATGCTTTTAACAATGCTTCCAAAAAAGAGAATACATTCAAACATTTATTGAAAAACTACTATATATAGGTAATGACTTGCTAGGTATGGGATACAAAAACAAACAGGATGTGATCTTTAAGGAGCTCACAGTTTAAAGGCAAATAACTACAGTATATACATAACAAAACAGATTACTGTGTGGACAGAGAAGATGGGTATCTGGCCTATGGAAGGTGTTCAAGATAGGCGCCACGGAAAAAACAACATCAAAGTCAAATCTCAAACAAGTGAGACCTGTATTCGCTGATTATGGAGATGGGCAAAAGGGCTTTTCAATAAGAGAATGGCAGATGCAAGAGCTCAAAGTAAGGCGGCACAGCAGGGATGGAGGGCTCCGAGGAGCACAGTAAGGTAGGTGATCTATGCAGGAGTGGTAGAAGAAGCTGAAAAAGCAAGTGGGGCTCTTGTGGCAATGAGTGTGAAGCTTAGCCTGAAGTCAATGAAGGCTTAACTGTGATTTAAATTTTGTTACTCCCTAAATTCTAAAATGGTGATTTAGGGAGTAACAAAATTTGATCTTATATTTAAGAATGATCATTTGGGTGACAAAATGGAATATTTGGTTGAAATAAACTTTATGAAAGGGTGGGTGATTATCAAGATTATAGAACTGGCACAGAACTGTGTGTTTCCTGAGAAATCTATAGATATCCTATAAAAACAACAACACAAAAAATATTCCACGGAAAAAAAACTTTAGAACTGTACAAGATCAATGTTATTCTTGGTGATTCACAATATATATTTAACATTAAATTGTCTGAAATGTCCTCAGTATAATAATCTGTATACATTAGGTAAATCTTGGATTAAATAATTATAATTCCAGGATATATTTTTTCCTGGAACATTCATCTTTTGACATTCCCTGGAACAGTGGGAAAATGCTGGCTTAGTCAATGGATATGGAAATGAAGAGAAAAGTCTTAACTTGGGGTCCACAGATAGGTTAAAACAGGGTTTGATCTATAGTAAGACCCATGTGTTAGTTATTCTAACTTTTTTCAAATTCCTTCATATTACCTTGAGAATTAAAACAGGGAAGATATTTAAAAAAACAAATTATGTTAGCATTGTTGTAGGACATAGGAACTAGGAGGTCAGTTAATATACTATGGTCAATGTCACCAAGTTATCATCTCTAGAATACTTTCACATTCATGTTTTATTAAAGAAAAAAAAAATACCCTTTCAGCAGAATTTCAGAAATCTTTGTTTACATAAGATGTCTCCAGAACCTTCAATAGTGCCTGGCACGTAGTGGCTACTCAACAAACATTAATGAATGAGTGAGTGAATGAATATCAAAAAAAAGAAATACAATTAAACTCAGATAAAACTTGCTAAACATGACAAAAGACTAAATTCTATTTTTTCATGGGTGGCAAAGATTTTTGCCAATAGAAGTATACCACCCAAAAAAGAAAGAAGGAAAGACAAAGCACCTTAGGTCTGTCGGTACTGAAAATATGTGTTATCCATGAAAAGGTTACCATCTGCAGAGGCTAGAACCTTAACAAAATTTGAATTTATGCCAGTACAAATGCCTTGCTTGTATTGTAATACACGAACTGAGCCATACATGACTGGAACCCTAAAGGAAGCCATGTAATCTCAAAATGGTTAGGTTGGTTTATGACAGCAGACAAGACAACTGAAGGTAACATCTACTACAAAATCACTGCTATTTCTTTTCACACAATGAAAAAGGTCATGAAACAAAAGTATCTTTGGGTTTACTTTATTTGTTTTTAGAGAGTAGCCTTAAAATTATTTGAAAATAATTCATGTACATGACAATGAATCAAATTTTATAAGAAAGCTTGTGAAAAGCATGATTCCCTACCCCTACTGTTTACGTCTTTACTGAATTTATTTTTAGTTCTATTTGTGGCTAGGCTCCATCTCTCTAAAGGGGTCATACTGCTGTATTTTCAACTCTTTTTAATAGAAAACTGCAAACACCCAAAAAGAAGAGGGAATAGTATACTGAATCCCATGTACTCATCAACAAGCTTCAACAGTTACTAATATACAGAAATAATGATTCATTTATAGCTCCCTTCCCCCAGATTATTTTAAACTAAATCCTGGACATTACATCATTTCACTTGAAAACCCTATAGTATCTCTAAGGGATAAGCATTCTTTTATTTTTAAAACAACTACAGCTACTACTCAATATAAAAAATAAATTATAATACATGAAACAACCTGGGTAAATCACAGACTTATGCTGAGTGAAAAACAGTCTCATTTTTCATTTTATGATTCCATTTATATAAGTTCTTGAAATGACAAAATATAGAAGCAGAGAATAGATTAGTGGTTGTCTGGAGTTGAGGAAGTTGGAGGCATGGGAAGTGGGTGTAGCTGCAAAAGGGCAACAGGAAGTATCCTTTTGGGGAATGGAAATGTTCTGTTATCTTGACTTCATCAATATCAATATCCTGGTTGTAATATATTGTAATATAGCTTTGCAGAAAAAAGATATTTGAGATGTCTCTGTATTATTTCTTTACATTAATGCTTCATTCTTTTTTGGATAAAAGTAAAGTTATTATATGCAGTTTCACAACTTGTTTTTCAAAACTAACAGTAAATACATCCTGACATCACTTCATTGCAGTATTTACAATTTTTCTTCACTATTTATTACAGCTACATTTTTGTAGATACACGAATTTATTCAATGAGCCTCATATTGATGAGCATTTGGCTTGTTTTAAATCTTTGCTTTATAGGGTGCTGTAATAAATAATTCTGTGCATACACCTTTTCTATTTGGCTCTCTGAGATAGATATCTACAAATGGAAATTGCAGGGTCAAAGGATAAAGGACAAATATAAAGCCAAAAAAAATGTGGCTATATATTGCTAAGTGCCCTCCTTAGAAATACACACCAGAAATTTAAGGACCGTGCCTGTTTGCCCCACAGCCTCCCCAACAGAGTATATTTTTCATGTTTAGGGCCATTTTCATTTTATTTCTGTAAACTATTATTTTATATCAGAGATTTTTCTATGGTTGTTCACCTTTTCTCAAGATTTAGATGTTCTTTACTCATGATATTAATCCTTGTGTTAGACATGAGTTGCAAACATTTATTCTAAATTTGTTCTCTGTCTTTGAAATTTTCACATGGAATTTTTACCCCATTCACACTGTGTTGTTAGTTCAAATTGAGTCAGATTTACCACTTTGTCCTCTCTGTTTCTCATTTTTGAGTCATGGTTATGCTACTCTTGTGAATGTTAATGCTACAGCTTTAGATACTTGTCAACTTCCTGCTATGAAAGATGAGGATATTGAAACTAAACTTTCCTCTCTCCTATAGTAGTACTGACTCTTCCATTGTTCATATTTAAACTCAGTTCTAGTTCTTGTCACCTGTTATTAAAATATATTGAATCCCTAATTGGTAAGATTTCAATTATAATATCTTACAATGGCCAGGCATTGTTCTAAGAGATTTAGTCATTAAGTAATTTACTATTCACAACAAGCTTATAAGGTTAAGTACCATTAATTACTACTCTCATTTCACAAAGAAATAGAGAAGTCAAAATCTTATCTGACAATAATGAAGGGAGATAGGAGTATGGGAGGATTTGGATTTTCTTTTATCTTTTTATTTCTTATCTGGAGTAATGAAAATGTTCTAAAGTAGATCATGGGGTAGAATGCACAACTATGTGATGAAACTGTGACGAGTGATTGTATACTTTGGATGGTTTGTATGGTATTTGAATATATCTCAATAAAACTGTATTTAAAAAAAAAATCTTGCCCCCAACTCTACTGCTAGGTAGCGGTGAAGTCGTATTTAGAAGCCAGGTAGTCTGGCTCCAGAGCCTGCTCTCTTAACCATTACGCTGTTAATGCTCACACCTTTGCCTCCAACTTTTCTACCCATTTTTTACCTTCTTTCTTCAGCTACATTTTTCCATTATCATCAGACATCCCATTTACATTGTCCTGCACAACCACCAAGTTGTCAATGCTTTGTCTTTAGTTTAAAACAGGTAGTATCATTATCATAGACTATGAAAGCATGTTTCATTGCTTTGCCAAGTGCAGAGCTCATTTCTCTTTGTTTTCCTTTGGGCCTCTTGAAGGAGATGATTCCAAACACCATATGATCTAATTTTTCTTAAAAAGAACTTTTATTTGAAGTCTTTCTTATTTTCTTCTAATGTAACACACTGCTCTAGTTTGCTAGCTGCCAGAATGCAATATACCAGAAACAGAATGGTTTTTAAATAGGGGAATTTAATAAATTTCTAATTTACAGTTCTAAGGCCAAGAAAATGTCCCAATTACAACAAGTCTATAGAAATGTCCAATCAAAGGCATCCAGGGAAAGATACCTTGGTTTAAGAAGGCCGATGACGTTCAGGGCTTCTCTCTAGTGAGAAGGCACATGGCGAACACAGCTACAGTTTCTCTCTCATCTGGAAAGGCACATGGTGAACATGCTCAGTGTTCCTCTCTCATCTGGAAGGGCATGTGGCAAACACTGTGTCATCTGCTAGCTTCTCCTGGCTTCCTGTTTCATGAAGCTCCCCGGGAGACATTTTCCTTCATCTCCAAAGGCTGCTGGCTGGTGGACTCTGCTTCTAGTGGCTATGCCGTTCTGCTCTGCTCTCTCTGAATCTCTTTTTTTTTTCTCCAAAATGTTTCCTCTTTTGTAAGACTTTAGAAACTTATCAAGACCCACCCAAATAGGTGAAGACATGTTGTCACCTAATCCAGTTTAACAACCATTCTGAATTAAATTACATCTCTAGGGAGATGATCTGATTACAGTTTCAAACATACAGTATTGAATAGGGATTATTCTGCCTTTATGAAATGGGATTTAGATTAAAACATGGCTTTCCTAGGGACATACATCCTTTCAAACCATCACACACACTGTTTAATTTTCTAGCCGCTAAAACAAAAACCATACAACATACAGTGGGTCGATTTAAACAGGACTTCATTGGTTTATGGTTTTGATGCTAGGAAAGTCCAAAATTGGGGTCATCAAGGTGACCCTTTCTCCCAGAATACTGTAGTGTTCAGGAATTAGCTATGGGTAATCTTTGCTCCTTGGCTTTATCAGCGGCAGCAGCTTCTACTTTCTCTTCTGGGTTCTGCTGACTTTCAGCTTCTTGCTTCCCATAGCTTTTTCCCTTTATGTCTGACTTTCATTCTGATTATAAAAGACTTCAGGAATCTGAATTGGAGCCTAAACCGTTATTTGTTATTAACTACAAATAACATCTTGAAAAGGTCCTATTTGGAATGGGTTCACCTCACTGGAATGGATTAAGATTAAGAACGTTTTTTTCCAGAGTACATAAATCCAAGCCACCACAAACACTATTCATTTTCTCAATCACAGGCCTTTATTTTTTTCCCTCCAGAGACTCTATCCATGGAACACTCTTTTGTCCTGTTCAAATTTGGACTAGTTGTTCTTCTAGAGAAGCTGGATGGCTATAATCTGAGATCTCCCTTTAACTGTTTTCCTGCATTATTAGATCACCGTGTCCTGAATTTTTAAGTTTACTTTTCTTTTGCTGAAGTCTATTCTCCAGTAACTTACACTGAAAGAAGTTCAGGATACTTAAGTATTTGTGTCTTTCTTTTTATACGTGATGTGCTGGTTTGAAAGGATGCATGTACCCTAGAAAAGCCATGTTTTAATTTAAATCCCATTTCATAAAGGTAGAATAATCCCTACTCAATACTGCATGTTTGAAACTGTAATTAGATCATCTTCCTGCACATGTGATTTAATCATGAGTGGTTGTTGGGCTGGATTAGGTTTTGACATGTCTCCACCCACTTGGGTGGGTCTTGATAAGTTTCTGGAGTCCCATAAAAGAGGAAACATTTTGGAGAATGAGAGATTCGAAGCGAGCAGAGAATGCTGCAGCACCACAAAGCAGAGAGTCCACGAGCCCAGCGACCTTTAGAGATGAAGAAGGAAAACGCCTCCCGGGAAGCTTCATGAAACCGGAAGCCAGGAGAGAAAGCTACCAGATGACACCGTGTTCGCCACGTGCCCTTCCAGCTGAGAGAGCAGCCCTGACTGTGTTCGTCCTGTGCCTTCTCACTTGAGAGAGAAACCCTGAACTTCATCGGCCTTCTTCAACCAAGGTATCTTTCCCTGGATGGATACCTTTGATTGGACTTTTCTATAGACTTGTTTTAGTTGGGGCATTTTCTTGGCCTTAGAACTGTAAACTAGCAACTTATTAAATTCCCCTTTTAAAAGCCATTCTGTTTCTGGTATACTGCATTCCGGTAGCTAGCAAACTAGAACACCTGATTTAACTAAGAGTTTGGCTAGGTGTAGAATATTGGGCAGAACTTATGTTTCCTTCAAAGCTTCAAATGTCCTGTTCAGTTATCTTTCAGCATTCAGGCTGCTAAACTTGATATGAGTTGACTGTTATTTCTTTGAAGGAAAAAGTCCACTTTTCTCATTATCCTTATTGTTCACATTTCACATTATGTCTAAGTTCTGGCCATCTTTTCGTTGCGCTAGGCATGGTCCTTTAAACTTGAAGACCCCTTTCTCTAATTCTGTGAAATACTCTTATTTTGATAATTTCTTCCATTCTATCTTTACCTTTCTCTTTCTGAGATTCCTTTGAGGTCTAAGATTCGTCTTCAATGTCTCTTATTTTTGTCTTTCTTTTGCTCTACCTTCTGGAACACTTTCCTTAACTTCATTCTCTAGTCCAACTACTAAATTTTATATATGTCTAATGATTTTTTTTATCCATGTCTGTTTCATCCCCTTCTCAGTTTTATGCAGATGTTATTTACTTAAGTCTGAGTATATTAGAGTATTTATTTATTTTTAGGTAAGGTTGCCTTCTATTCCCCAAATAACTTATTTCTCTGGGGTCAGTTTTTCTACTTACTAATATTTGTCTTTTCTATTTCAAGCCTTTTTTTTTTTTCTGGCATGGGCAGGCTCATATTCTTATTATATTTTTAAGTACCCACTTACCTGGTTCTTCTTAGGAAGTGCTCTCTTCATGTGTTTCGTTTCCTGAGGCTTCTTCCTATTAATTTTCTTTTCTTTACATTGATGTGTGTCTGTATTAAACAAGTTGCAAACACTTTCTTCTGCAAGACTGATCAATTGCTATAAAGAAAATTTAAAGGAAAGACACCACAAAGCACAAGGATTTACATTTCAAAGTCTGTATTCATTTGTTTTTCTTCCCATGTTGCTTCTACCATTTTACATTCCACTTTCTCTTAATTTAAAAATTTTCATTAGATGTATGTTAACTTATGTAATTTCAAATGGTGAAAAACAAACTCAGAAGAATATATACTCTACCAATTATATTTAATAAATACAGAAAAAACTAAATAATTTATTGATTTATTCATTCACAAATATTTACCAAGCACCTATAATTTAGCAACTAATTGTTATTGGTTAGAGGGAAAAAAATCAAGAACTGCTACATTTTTTAAGTTTAAATTCTGGGTTCATCATCTAACTATACTAAGTAACAAATCAAAACAGTATATATTTACCTTTACGTGCTAAAGACAAAAATCCAGTTTCACTAATTTATTAAAATGTGAAAGAAAAGACCTACACTCAAGGGGAGTTATGCTTACATTGAAAACCGTTCAAAACTGGTGTTAAACTCTGAAAGCATCTTTTTTTTATTGGAATTTTCTTTTAACAAAATTAAAATCAAAACACGAAAATATCAGTACCCTGGGGTTACATGCAGGGTGGAGTAAGGTGTTAGTTGTTAATGACATTGATCAAATCAAAGTTTTACCCTTTATCACTTGATAATGAGAAGAGAAATGTATTGTGAGATTTGAAAACAGATATATCATGCTAAATACAAACACTTACGTTTCTTCTTTTAGAGGTACGCGTTAATCTACCAGCTTTACTAGGGGATATTTCCTCATGGTTATTTGAAGAAATGAAGGTATCCGTGCCTAATGGTGATACAGAAGCAACGTTAACGTTTTGTAGCTAACAAAAAATAAGATGCATTGCCTTTGGATAAACTGGATTTTCTTTTAAATATCTACCGCTACTTTAAATATCACACCTAAACATAAATCGTTACTGACAGGCACTAATTTTAAGAATTCAAACATTTAAAAAAAATTTTTAAGTTTAGGACTTTCACCACTTTCTACAGTGAGAATGAGAAGACATTAAAGGATTCCGACCAGAAGAAAGTGTTTCTCCCATGACCTTGGCCAATCAAGTACTGGTCAGAAAATTTGGGAGAAATCTGTTGCCTTGTCATCATCAGAAAAAACCCAGAGATTTTGGAAAGTACATGTATCAAAAATTCATGCTGATGTTAATGAAAAATTTTGGTTATTCAGGAATGACTCTCCATAGCAAACTGGAAAAGAGCTTATTATTAATGCTTACTATTGATGCCAGGACAAATCACACTGCTAGGAATGACTTGAAAAATGGGGGTACCCACTTTAAAAAGTTACATGTGGGTGATAAACTGTGGGATGTGGAATGGAAAGGCATAGATAAGAGACTTCTTATATGTTTTTCAATATTATTTGTTATTTTTAAACCAAGAAGGCATTACTATCACAAAAATAAAATTTAAAAAGAAATGAAGAGATTTTCATATATATACATGTTGGAAATTGCATTGATGATTATAAGATAAACAAAAGTTACTACCTGAAGAAGTCTCAGAGACTGAAGAGTTACTAGGAGGACTCAGAACTGCAAACGACACCTGAAGTGGTTCTATGTTTTCCTAAACAAACAAAAACAGTAGAAATTCAACAACATTAAATTCAGTAAATACATAGTAAATCTGCCCAAAGAAAAATGATAAGAATTAACTTTGGTAGGAGAAATTTTTTTTAATTTACTCCTATAAGGTAAATAAGAAAATCCATTAATATACATACTCTAACATTACGGAATCATTTAAGGGAACTTCAGGGTAAAATGGCAATATATACCTAGATGTCAAACATTCTCTCCTGTATAATTGCCAATATGATGGCAGCAGTTGGTTTTCACAAGATGCAATTCCCTTTCATTACCAATTTGTTGAGTATTTATTAGAAATGGATAATAGATTTTGTCAGATACATTCCATGCCTCTATGGAGATAGGCATGTATTTTTCTTTTTTAATCTGTGGATACAGCAAATTGTACTTACATTTTTTTCAAATGTTAAACAAATCTTGCATTCTTGGGATAAATCTCACTTGGTCAAGATGTAATATTTTTATACATTGCAAAAATTTTGTTCAGAATTTTCCCATCTATGTTCATGAGAACATCTGACTATAATTTTCTTACGAAGATATAAGGTTAATCAAGCCATGAGTTGTAATATTACCAACTCAATTATTTTGAAGAGATATCTTTCTTAGATGTTGAGTAGAACTCTTCAGTAAAATCATCTGAAGGTAGAGTTTTCTTAGTGGAAAGTTTTAACTATCATTTAAGATTTTTTAGATGACACAAGGCTCTTTAGGTAATCCATTTCTTTTGGAGTAAGTTTTATTCGTTTCGGTCTGTCAGGGAATGCGTCCAGTTTAAGTTTTTATTAAACTTTTAAAAAAGTTTATTGCCATTACGTTTTTCATAGTACTCCCTCACTATCTTTTTAGTATCTGTTAGAATATGCAATTATGGTAACCCTCTCATTCCTGATGCTGCAATATGAGTCTTTTGTCCTTTTTTTCCTGATCCTTCTGATTAGAGTTCTATTACTACAGTTTTTTTTTTCATAGCACAGCATGTGATTTGAGAGATATTTTTGCTATTTTTTTTTTGGTTTTTGATTTTGTTGATTTCTGCATTTGCCTTATTATTTCCTTTCTTCTATTTACATTGACTTAAATTTGCTTTTATTTTTCTAGTTTCTTAAAATGGAAACTTGAGATAATTGATTTCTTCTTTTCTAATATAGTCATTTCTTCCTTGAAGAACTACTTAAGCTGCTTACCACTTATTTTTCTTGCTGTTTTATAGTGGTTGCTTTAGTGTTTATTGTATGCCTCTTTAACTTACACTACTTTGCGTACTGCATTAAAAACCTTACCACAGTATGATTCTATTTCTTTCTTGTGGGCTTTATGTTGTTTGTCATATGTTTTACTTTCACATGCTATAATCAAACAGTACATTGTTATTTTTGTTTTAAATGATTATCATTAAAGGAGATTAAGAAACAAGTCCTATTGTATTTATCCCCCTGTTGAGTCTTTTCAGTGCTTTACATTCAGTGTTTTGTACATATGCATATTTCTACATGGAATCATTTTTCTTCTGCCTAGAGGAGTTCCTTTAACATTTCTCACATTGCTTGCCCATTGTGATGAATTTTTTTTTTTTTTTTAGCTTTTCTATGTTTGAAAAAAGCCTTTATTTCACATTTGCTTTGAAAGATAGTTTTACTGGGTATTTGGGCAGAGTTCTAGGTTGACAGCCCTCTTCACCCACTTCTAAGTTCTTTAAGGTGTTACTACACTTTCTTCCGGTTTAAATTCTTTCCGATAAGAAGCCTGATGCCATTTTTATTATTGTTATTTTGTAAGTCATGTATCTTTTTCCTCTGAATGCTTTTACGATTTTTTCTTTATCAGTGATTTTGAATAATTTTATTAATGTGCCCTGGTGTGGTTTTCTTCATGCTTCTTGTGCTTGGAGTTTGTTCGATTCTAGAATCTGTGAGTTGACACTTCTCATCAAATTTGTAAAATTTTTTAGCCATTATGTCTTCATACCTGATAACTTCTGAATTACAAGATCTTTCTACGGTGGGCTGGTGGGAACACTAACTATTCCTGCCCCTGTGTGAGCTTTAGGGATTGTTCCCTCTGCTCCATTTAGGTAATTCTTTCCCTGGTCTCACAAAATTTACTCACATGTATTCTGTTGATCAGTATCCACTGACAACTCAAGTGGGATCCATACAGATCAGATCTTCAGAGCTCTCTGTCTGTATAGCTCTCTCCTCTCTGGTACTCTGCCCTGTGAACTCTAGCCTTCTTGGCTTTCCCCTGGACTCCCAACTCCACCTTCTCAACTTGGAGAGATTGCAAGACTTGACCTGGGTTCCTCCTCCCTGTGCTGTAGACTGGAAATTCAGCCCACACAGTAAGTTGAGACTATCATAGTTACCCATTTGTTACACATTTTGGGGGGATTACTGTCTAGTGTTTCCTGTGTTAAATGTCTGAGAATCACTGTTTCATACATTTTCCCTGTTTTACAAGTTGTTTCAAGTGGGAGAGAACTCCATTTTGGCCAAAAGTGAGGTTTCTTTTTTGTAAGAAAGAGAATGACTGATTACCCCAATAGAGAAATAGATAAGGGATAGGCAATTCTCAAGAGAAGAAATTCAAATGGCCTATGAACATGTGAAAAAATGTTCAAACCTAATTAATAAACTAAAAAATTTCAAGTCATCTTTTTCTCTTATTAAGCTTTTTAAACAGTTTACAATTAATACTTGGGGTTTTTAAAGGTATGATAATATGGAAACATTTACATTACTATGAATCCAAATTAGTACATATTTTCAGGACAATAATTAGCAATATGGATCAAAGGTATGAAAGTTCACAAATTTTTCAATCCAGTAATTCTACTTATAAAAATTAATCTTGGCAGGAAAAACAGTAGTTTATAGTATTTCAATTCTAAGATGGCTGTTTTTTCACATTTTAATATCTCTGAAATCTCAGTATCTTAATATTCAGAGTATCTGTTTAATTTTCAGCATTTTTTCTTAGTATGTATAAAACAAGGGTACATCTTAGAATCAACAGCATTTAGGCTCAGTGAAATATTCTATGTACAAGTATTCATAGAGGGTTTTTCAAAGGGGTAAACTGGTAAAAACTTAGATAAACACATTAAATTATGCCACAGCAGACCATATAGGCCATTTCATAATTATCACTCATGGGAAATCAGTGAGGTTTGATAAAACTATAAACAGAAGCACATCCACATTTTTCACACTTACAAGATCTTCTCCTTTATCATCAAAATTTGGCTGAAGTAACTGATCAGGAACTGGGGATTTCTCAAGCAGTATGGGACTGATATTACTTATATCCTTTTTACAAACAGGTGTTTCTCCTTTACGCAATGGAGTATTTGCTGGTAAGGATTCATCAAAGACTTCAGGACTTAGCTCCTCTCCAAAAGTAACTCTTTTCTTCTTCCTCACATTTTGAAAAGGCAGTACTTTACTATTTTCTTGATCTTCTATGAATGACAAATAGGAATATTTTGAAAAATTAATTTATATTTCTTATCAAAAAGGCTTATACTAGAAGCTTTTAACATTCATATTTGGTTATTTATATATAACAGTTTATAGAGAAAATGCAAAATGGAAAAGGATAAGCAATGTTTCTTATTAAAATATGGCTAAGAGGTTTTATAATAAATTTTGTATGACTATTTTAAAAGCAAACGAACTTGAACTATACATTTCCTTTACTTGTTTCACCATTAAGCAAAAGTAGATAGATGAAACAGACCAATTCTGAGACTTACCAAAAAAGATTCTATACTACCCAACTGTTCATTCTTATGCAATTACATAAACATCAAGACATAAGCAGAAAATCGATAATTTCATATGCTTTATCAGAATTTCTGCAACAATAAAATGACACCCTGAGGCTTAAAAATGCATATGAATTTCTTACCTATTTCTTGTTCTCTGCAAGAGTTTGCAAAATTTGAGATTAAGCTTGGGTGAGTCCCATCTTCAGAGAGGTTGTCACAGTGTTTCTAACAAAATGAATACCAACAAATAATTTTATATATACACACACAATCACTAAGAATGGCAATTTTGACTTTTTTTCTGCCAAAGTAAGATCTGAGGTATTAAGATTCCATTTACTTTCATAAATGTTTTGACTTAAAAGACCATAAAATTAACCACAAAGAAAAACTGGGTTGACTAATGGTACTTTAGTAAGTGGTATTCTAGGACAAAATAAGAGAACAGAAATCCATAAATGTAAACCAGAATCCATCCCCTCATCTTTGGTCTGGCAAAGGAAGTTTAAGAAAATGGGAGTGACTAGAATTATAAGTGAAGGTGCCAGACGAGGTTGATTACTTAAATGGTCTGAGGTATAAGAATTGCACTGAAACAAGAGAAACATCACGCAGACGAATAGTTTAAACGGGGGCTCTGTCTTTTAAACATGGGAATCACACCTTTTATAAGTGTTTAATTCTCCTATATATATTACTATATTCTTGATGAAGGGGCAAGGAAAGAAGATAGTATTCATCTCTCTCTGCTTGTCCAACTGAACATTATCAAGCAGGCAAATGAGTAAGGACGGGATAGTGTAAACTCTGTAAGAAAAGACAAGGTAAATCCAAATAGTGAGTGGCCACTGGCACTCAACAGGAAGAAAGGAAGGACTGTGGGCTGGATGAGAGTCATCTCTTAATCATCATCTACTTGTCCAGCCTCAACCTAAACTGCTGACCAGCACTTGTTCTCCAGAGCCACTCTAGGCATCCCTAAGTTATACCGTCTCAGTCTTTATCCTCTATCTTTTCTTCTGGTTTCATTCATGCCCCCAGCCCTTCTCCCTCTATCATAATCACATTCAGCTTCAGTTCATGTACTTATATTATTTGTTATCCATTTCTGAATTTTTAAAATCAGTCCTGTTGAACAATCTATATTCCTTCAACACCATATGCCCAATCTCTACCCTCTTTCTATCTCCTCATAACCTGTGTTCATAATGTTACCTCTCAAAGTTCACTCATTACACACTTCACGCCTTTATTCTGTCTTACAGCTGCATATTTCATCATATGTATATACCACAGCTTATCCAGCCATGCATCCATTGGTGGACATTTGGCTTGTTTCCATCTCTTGGCAATCAAGCATAATGCCACTATAAAAATCAGTGTGAAAATGTTCATTTGTGTCCTTGCCTTTAGTTTCCTGGAATATATACCTAGTAATGGGATTGCTGGATCATATGGCAATTCTATACTAGCTTCCTGGGGAACCACTAAACTGCCTTTCACAGTGGTTCTATCATTTTACATTTCAACCAACAGTGGATAAGAATGCCTCTTTCTCAACATTCTCTCCAGCACTTGTTGTTTTCTGCTTTTTTTTTTTTTTTTGATAATGGCCATTCCAGTGGGTGCGAGGTGATATCTCACTGCGGTTTTGATTTACATTTCCCTAATAGGTAGTGAAGTTGAGCATCTTTTCATGTGCCTTTTAGCCATTTGTATTTCCTTTTCTGAGAGAATCTATTCATGTGTTCGGCCCATTTTTCTAATGGGTTGCTTGTCTTAAGAATCTCTTTATATAGTCTGGATACTAAACGCTTATCTGATATGTGGTTTCCAAATATTATCTCCCATTGCATAGGCTACCTTTTTACTTTCCTGAGAAAGTTCTTTGAGGCACAAAAGTATTTAATTTTAAGGAAGTCCCATTTATCTCTTTTTTCAATGCTTGTGGTTTGGATGTAAGTTCTAGGAAACTGCTTCCTATTACAAGATTTGTAAGATATTTCCCTCCACAAGTTTGCTTCCTATTACAAGATTTGTAAGATATTTCCCTACATTTCCTTCTAAAAGTTTTAAGATCTCAGCTCTAATTTTAGGTCTTTGATACATTTTGAGTTTTTTTTCCATATGATATCCAGATCTCTAAACACCATTTATTGAAGAGGCTGTTCTGTGCCAGTTGGGTTGGCTTGACTGCCTTATCAAAGATCTATTGTCCATAGATAAGAGGATTGATTTCTGAACACTCAATTCAATTCCCTTGGCCAGTATATCCACCTCTATGCCAGTACAATGCTGTTTCGGCCAGTGTAGCTTTGTAATATGCTTTTAATCAGGTAGTGTGAGACCCCCCACTTCATTTTTTGTTCTCAAGATATTCTGAGTTATTAGGATCACCCTACCCTTTCAAACAAATTTGGCTATTGTTTTTTTATTTCTGCAAAGTTGCTGGGACTTTAATTGGCATTTTATCAAATTTATAAATCAATTTGGGTAGAACCGACATCTTAACTATATTCAGTTTTTCAATTCATGAACATGGTATGCCCATTCATTTATTTATTTAGGTCTTCCTTTTTTTTTTATTTTTAGCAATTTCTTGTAGTTTTCTGTGTATAGGTCTTTTGCATCCTTAAATTTATTCCTAAATATTTTATTCTTTTGGTTGCTATTTTAAGTGGAATTTATTTCTTGATTTTCTCCTAGACTGCTCATCATTAGTATATAGAAATACTAGTGAATTTCCAGCACTGATCTTGTACTCTGCCACTTAGTTATACTCATTACTTCAGTAGCTTTGCTATAGATTTTTTTGGATTTTCTACATATAATGTGTCATCTGCAAACAGTGAGAGTTTTACTTCTACCCAATTTTGATGCCTTTGTATCTCTTTTTCTTGTCTAATTGCTCTGGCAAGAACATCTAGCAAAATGCTGAATAACAATGGTGACACTGGGCATCTTTGTCTTCTTCCTGATCTTAGAGGGGATGCTTTCAGTCTTTCCACATTGAGGATGATGTTAGCTGTGGTTTTTCATATATTTCCTTTATCATGTTGAGGAACTTCCCTTAAATTCCTACCCTTTGAAGTGTTTTCATCAAGAAAGGCTGTTGAGTTTTGTCAAATGCCTTTTCTGCATCAGTCTGGATGGTCATGTGGTTTTTCCACTTTGATTTGTTGATATGGTGTATTACATTTATTGATTTTCTCAAGTTGAAGCATTCTTGCATACTTGGAATAAATCCCACTTGGTAATGTGCTGCTGGGTTTGATTTGCATGCATTTTGCTAAAGATTTTTGCATCTGTAGTAATTAAAGAGATTGGTCTGTAATTTTCTTTTCTTGTAGCATCTTTATAGGGTTTTGGTATTACAGTGATGTTGGTGTCAATGAATGAGTTGGTAGCTTTCTCTCCTCTTCAACTGTTTGAGAGATTGAGCAAATAGGTTCTAAATCTTTCTTGGATGCTTGGTAAAACTCACATGTGAAGCCATCTGGGCAAGGACTTATTTTTGGGAGCTTCTTTTTTTTTTTTTTTTTTTTTAAAGGAAAGACAGAGAGAAGGAAGGAAGGATAGAAGGAAGGAAGGAAGGAAGAAAGGGAAACATCTTTAAACATTTTCTTGTTTTATTGTATTTTGTTTTTTTGTTTTTGTTACATGGGCTGGGGCCGGGAATCGAACCGAGGTCCTCCGGCATAGCAGGCAAGCACTTTGCCCGCTGAGCCACCGCGGCCCGCCCTTTTGGGAGCTTCTTGAGGACTGATTCAATCTCTCTACTTTTGATTGATTTGTTGAGTTCGTCTATTTCCTCTTGAGTCAATGTTGGTTGTTCATGCCTTTCTAGGAAAAATAGTTGTTTATTTCATCTATATTGTATACCTCATCAGCATATAGCTGCTGATGGTATCCTCTCATTACTTAGCTAAGGATCCATCTATTTAATTGATTTTTTCAAAGAACCAACTTCTGGTTTTGTTGACTTTCTTAATTGTTTTCACGCTCTCAGTTTCATTTATTAATGCTCTTAATTTCATTATTTCTGTCCTTTTGTTTGCTTTGGAGTTAGCTGGCTGTTCTTTCTCTAGTTCTTCCAAGTGAACAACTAATTCCTCGATTTTTGCTCTTCCTTGTTTAAAAAATTTTTTATATTGACAAACCTTCAAAACATACAGTTCAGACATAATGTAAAAATCAATGCCTCACAATATCATAGTTGTATATTCATCAGCATGATCATTTTAAAAATATAAAGAAATAAAAAGAGAAAAAACTCATATATCCCATACACCATACCCCTCCTTTTCACTGATTACTAGTATTTCAATCTGTCCAATTTTTTTACCCCCTCGGTGATATTTTAATCCACAGCATCCTAACAAAAACTATTGGAGGAGCAGAACCCATTTCAGCAACAACTTCTACATTCTCATGGCCATTTTTATTATTTTTTTGTGTGACACTTTTTAAACATATACTTACATGGAGGATTTTGTTTCACCACTTTACTGAAAGTTCTTTGAAGATAGGACCATCTCATTTCTATTTTGCTATCCTAGGACTGTCTACAAGCCCTGCATTTACTCATTCAAGAAATATTTATTGATGTCTCTGTACCAAGCCCTGTGATAGGTGCCAGGGGTATGGCATAAATGTGGACAAGCTTAACACTCAAGGAGTTTCTAGTTTAGGGGGAGAAAATGGTACCCAAACAAAAATAGTGTGGTGCTGTACTGTAAAGGTGAAGTGTAGCACATGGGAACGCAGGAAATCCTTTCTGAAGACATGCATTTCAAGAGTAACTGAAACATTTTGACTGCAGATTGGATATATGCTTAAGTTTAAGTTGTTCATATAATGTACATGTTTTCTAACTACCCTACTTAAGTTCTTGATATTGAACAGAAGCACCAGTATTTTTGTAGCTACTCACATTTACAAGGGGCATCTGCTAGGTTTTAAAATGCATCTTTTAATTTGCTTTATCTCACTCATCAATGCTTTGTAGCCACAAATCATTAATAGCAGGTAAAGGTAATTATGGATGAACAACATTATGGACGAAGATTTTTGGTGACTGATCGAATCTCTACACTTGTGATTGGTTTTTTGAGATCTTCTATTTCTTCTTGAGTCAATGTAGCTTGCTTGTGTGTTTCCAGGAATTTGTCCATTTTGTCTAAGTTGTCTAGTTTGTTGGCATATAGTTGTTCATGGTATCCTCTTATGACTTTATATATTTCTTCAGGGTTTGTGGTTATAACCTGCCTCTCATTTCTGATTTTTTTGATTTGCATCCTTTCTCTTTTATTGATTCTTTCTATTGTTCTTTTGTTCTCTCATTCATTTAACTCTGCTTTAATCTTTGTTATTTATCTTCTTCTATTTGCTTTGTGGTTAGTTTGCTGTTCTTTCTCTGGTTCCTCAAGGTGAACAGCTAAGTCCTTGATTTTTGCTCTTATTTCTCTTCTAATGTAGGCATTTAGGGGAATAAATTTCCCTCTCAGAACAGCTCTTGCTGCACTCTTTAAGTTCTGATGTTATATTCTTGTTTTCATTTTGTCTTCAGATAGCTACCTTTATTTGTACTCTTCAATTCTGTGTCTTCCTCTAGACCTTCCTCTCCTGTCTTTTTTTTTTTTTTTTTTTTGACTGGCTGAACTCCCTTTGGTATTTCTTGTAGGGCCAGTATCTTGTTCACAAATTCTTTTAGCATTTGCTTGTCTGGGAAAATTTTAATCTCTCCCTTAGTTTTGAAGGACAATTTGGTTGGGTACAGAACTCTTGGCTGAAGTCTTTCTCTTTCAGGATCTTAAATATATTATACCACTGCCTTCTCACTTCCATAGTGCCAGCTGAATACTCCCAACTATCTTATGTGGTTTCCATTCTATGTAGTAGATTGTTTATTTCTTGTTGATTTCAGCATTTTCTGCTTCTCATCGACATTTACAGATTCACTAGTATCTGTGTGTTGGAGTAAGCCTATTCAGATTTATTACTACTTGGAGTTTGTTGGGCTTCTTTGATTTGCATATTTATGTCCTTTATAAGGGTTGGGAAGTTATCTCCCATTATATCTTCCACTAATCGTCCTAGCCCTTTACTGTTCTCTTCCCCTGCTGGGACACCGATGATTCTTATATTTGTGCACTTTATTTTGTTCATCATTTCCCTGAGATCCAGTTCAAGTTTCTCCATCTTTTTTGACATTTCTCTTTCATGTGTTTGAAATCAGTTGCTCTGTCCTCTAGTTCACTTACTCTTTCCTCTGCCTCTTCAAATCTGCTGTTGTGTGTCTTTAGCATATTTTTTATTTGGTCTACTGCATCTTTAATCTCTGTGGTATCTGCTATTTTTCGATTTATTCTTTCAAATTTTTGATCTCCTTTATGTCCTTAGCCATCCCACTGATTTTACTTAATAGAGTTATATGATCCTCTTTGATTAGTTGTTTCAAAGTCTGTATCTCCTCCGGTGTTTTAATTTGGTTATTAAGCTGGGCCATATCTGTTTGCATCATGAAATCCTTAGTGATCTTCTGTTGCTTACAACACATATAAATATCTTGAGAGTTACTTTGGAAGCCAATTTCCTTCAGTAGACTAAAGCTTTGTATTTGTGGGATGGATGTGGAGCAGGATATGCATCATAACAGGTGATGGGTTGCAGCACAGGTAGCGACACAGGTCAGGAAAGCTACTCTGGTGCCTGTGAGCCTGGGGTACAGGACAGGGGGTTGTGGAGATGCAGTATAGGGGCCGTGGGGGCAGGGCGTAACTTAGGCATGCCTTGGAGCGCAGGAGCAGGGTGCAGTGTGAGGGACACAGAGATAGGACATAGTGGGAGGCACAGAGTAGATGCATGGGGGTTGATATGCAGGCAGGATGTGGGTGGATGCACAGTGTGTGGGCACTGTTGGTATCAGTTTGTGGGGTGTGGCACAGAGGTCAGCTCACAGGTGTGTCCTTGCACAGGGGGAGGGTTTCAGGGGGCCCAGGATGCAGGTGTGCACCTGCAGCCCGGATGCATAGGTGACTGCCTGCAGCGGGCAGGGAGGTGTAGGTGCTCAGGTCTCAGGAGGGGCGGGGCAAGACTGTTCACTTCGGGAGATGTGGGTTGGGCTGGGGCAGGGAAATGCAGGGGGTTGGGGCAGGAGCACTTGGAGCACAGTAGGAGGCAGGTGACGGGGTTCAGGTGCATGGGTGTGGAGGGAGTCTGAGGCCATGGGACTGGGATGACATGTGAGGGTAGTGCATTCAAAGAATGCGGCCTGGCTTACTGTGTAGTCCCCATCTCCTTGTCTGTCAATCCTGACAGCTCCAGACCTCTGTTTGGAAAGGGGTGCATTAGGTTATTTGCACTGGCTGGATCAGACTGGAGGGTCTTCGGTTCTCTGCATCTCAGTTCCTCAGCTTTTGCAACCAGGGCTGCCCTATGTGGTGTAGAAGACCCTCCCAGGTCACCTTTCCATGCCTTCTCTAGCTGTTCCGTGGAGCAGGGGTGAACTCAACCTATCCTATTTCGCCATCTTCTTGGAACTCCTCTTTCTTCTTTTTTAATATAGGCATTCAAGTCAATAAATTTCCCTTTTAGCACTGCCTTTGTTGCATTTCATAAATTTGATATATTGTGTTTTCATTTTCATTTGCCTTGAGATATTTACTGATTTCTTTTGCAATTTCTTCCTTGACCCACTGATTGTTAAAGATTATGTTGTTTAGCATCTACATATTTGTAAAGCAAAAAAAAAACAAAACAGCCTTTTCAGAGCTGGACCTTGTTCCTCCGGTTTGTCAATCAAGAGCTTAAGTTGGTACATCGCTCTATCTATCTTCCGGCTCTTATGTGCCCCCTTTCCTTGGGACCAGCCCTTTGCCTGGTTTTAAAAACAGACTTCTAGGCATTAGCTGCATGCTAAAATGTTTACATATTCGAAAAAACTGTATTTCCCACATGCCAGAAACTTGCTAATTTCATGTATTACTGCATTCAATGTTCAAATTACCCTAAAAGGTAGTTGATAATATTCTCCTAGTATAGATAAGGAAACCAAAGCACAAAAACTTAAATCATTAGCCCAGCTATTACTAATTTGAAAGTCAGGATTTGAAATTAAAACATCTCTTAGTTTTCACAGCCTTTCATCAGTTTTAACATCAGACCTATTCAGCCCCATTAGTAACCTTTAAATCTAAGTTTATATAAAATTGGGTTAATATCTTTCTTGGAGGACTGTTGCAAGAATTGAGTTAATGTACATGATATACCAGAAATGTCAAACAGATCCTATCAATTTACTCTTGTGCTTAGAGAAAGAAGTATGCCTCTTTCTGTAAGAGGTATTTCTAAGACCAAATATTTTGGGCTGAAATACATAACAGATAAGCTATGAGCCATTTTTAAACTGTTGTTTACCTATATTAAATTTTGCATACAATATACCACACTGAGTTTAAAAAGAAGAACAAAAAGAAACAAACTCCACACAGTGCTATAAATGAGAAAAGGGAGAGAAAAAATTAGGATGAGATATTTACTTTAAAATTAGCATAACATGCAACATTTCACAGGTACTGCTTTGAATCAAAATGGATTGTAATTTAATTTGCTTTAGGAAATTTCTCTACTCTTACCTGTAAACTTTCTAGAAGTAGCTTAACAGAGGGTTTCTTCAGTACAGAACGAGGGACAAAGGTCTCAGAGGGCTGAATGCTTCTTTCGCACACTGGAGCACCTGGTGACTTGACTTCATGAACTGTGTCTGCGCTCACTTCTGTGAATTTGTACACCAACCCAGTTTTCTGTGAAATAGCATCACTTGATCCTTTTTCCTCTACAGAGTCAGCAAAGGATAATAACCTGTTACTAAGAAATTCAACACTAATATATCCTGCTTAAGGAGTAATAGCTGGGCTTTCATATGAAATATAAAGACAGAAAAGTGGCATTGTTCACCTTTATAAATTCAAAGCTGACTGCTAAAGGTACAGGTAAGAAGAAATTTTTGCCTCCCAAGGAAATCTGGGTCAGCGAATGAAAAAAGGCAACAATGAATCAGCTATTAAACCTTGGTTTGCCTCTATGCATGTGAAATAAATTACTTTTACCATAAAACTAACGTGAATCAAGCTATAAATTAGGGCCTATTTTATTGCTGGAATCAGACATTTCAGCATACAAAGTTGGCAAGGGGAGAGAACAAGGTGGTGAGGACAATATCAAACCTAAAAGAGAACATACTCTAATGTCCAAAAACAAGGCCAGGTTTTTCACAAAAATTTCTTAATTTCTGACAAGAGAGAACTGCCTAATAATTGGTGATTTATTAAATAAATATGTATTGGGCACCTACTATGTAACAGGCACTCTTCTAGGTGCTAGAGCTATAATGCCAACAAAACACACAATGGACCCCTACCTTCATGGAACAGAAACAATATAAAATATACCAACAAAAGAAGGGGTGGATGGGGGAGGGAGGGAAATAGCTGACTATGGCTGTAATATTGTACTATAGTTATTCAAGATGTTAATAGTGGGGAAAACTGGATGAAGGGTATATGACATATCTTTTATGTTATTTCTTAGAATGCATGTGAATCTACATTATCTCAAAATAAAAAGTAAAATATATACATACATGTGTTTGTGTGTGTATATATATATATATATAATAGGAAAACAGATCATTAAGGAAAATAATGCAGAGAATTAGTGCACAGGGCATGATGGGGGTGGGGTGGGGACAGCTTCCTGAGCAGACATCTGAATGAAGTAAGGAAGTAAGTCATGCACAGACCCAGGAAAGAGCATTACATGCATAGAGAAGCCAAGTGTAAAGACCTGAGGTAGCTGGCTTATCACAGAACAAGGCCAGTGTGACTGGAACAGATTGAGCAAGGAGAAAAGAGCTAAGAAGCTCAGAAAGATGGCTTAGAAATAAATCATATAAAGCCTAGTGGAATTGGTAAGGACTATGGATATTATAACTGCAACAGGAAGCCAATGAAGTATTTCGAGGAAGAGTGTGACATGGTGTGACTTTTATTTTAAAATAATTACTCTGGCTACTGTTAGGTGATTGTAAGGGGTGGGGACAGATGGGTAGGGAAAGGGTGGAAGCAGGAAAATGAATTAAGATAAACAAAACAATCCAGGTAAGAGAGAGGATGATAGTCTAGATACCTGATAGTACTGTAAGGGGTAAGAAATGGTTAGACATTTGATATTTTTTGAAGGTACAGTCAGTAGCATTTGTTAATGGGGTTGGAAGTTCAAACTGAAAAAGAAAGTCAAGATAACTCCAAGGTTTTTGGCACGAGAAATTAAGCGAATGACAACATCATTTACTGAGATGAAGAAAACAGAGGGGTTAAAGAAAGAAAAATTAAAAAAAAAATCAAGACCTGCTTGAATTAAGTTTGAGATGCTTATTAGACAGCCAAGTGGAAATCAAGAAAGGTATCTGAGTTTAGAGTTCAGGGAATGGGCCAAGGACGATATTTGAATTTTGAAATCAATAGCATATAGATAAGATTTAATATTATAAGAATGCCTGAAATCACCTGGTGCATAGAAAGAAAAAAAAACATACATCCAAGCACTGGGGACAGAGGCATTCAAACATTTAAAGATCAGGATGGAAGAGGAAGAACAAGGAAAACACACAAAGAAGAAACAGTTAATGACGAAGGGGAGAATAGGTGAGAATGATGCCAAGTAAATAGCCAAAAATAGACTTTCGTCTATTTTTCACACCCTTAATTTCTTTAAAAAACACATGACTGTTTAAAGCAAAAATTACAACATTATCTTCTAGAGTTTGTAATTAATATAAATATATGTGATATCTATAGTGCAAAGGAACATAAAGGGCATGGATGGGAAGACAAAATAGATCTGTACAATTTATAAAGTTTCTACATTTTGCATGGAATAATACACAATTAACTCTAAGTAGACAGAAAAGTTAAGGATGTATATCGTAATCCCTAGAGCAGTTATTAAAAAAAAAAGATGCAATGAGTTATAGTTAAAAAGCAATAAATACATTAAAATGGATTTCAAAAAAATATTCAAATAAATCCAAAGAAGACAAGAATGGGGAAACAGGAATAAAAAACAGAACAAACAGAAAATATATGGTAAAATGGTAGAATAAAATTGAACCCTATCTGGAACTACTTGTAAAGTTAATGGGCTAAGCACTTCAATTAAAAGGCAGTGACGGTAAGCTTTTGTTTTAAAAATAGTTTCTTTGTAAAAGGCAGAGATGATAGGAAAGGATATAAAAGTAAGACCCCCCATATCTCTACAAGAGTTCTATTTAAAAGACACAGGTTGAAAGCAAACCTAAAATCTTGCTCAAACAATACAAGCATGATTTGGGGGAAAACCATGGTATCCTCATAAAACTCTTTACACATTTAAAAGCAAAACGAAAAAAATCATGTGTAGTTTTTCTCAAACAAAATACATTTGTTAATATGTTCATAGGGCCTATTCTTCATAATAGATTCTATCAACTTGGAGAGAATTTATTTTTATTGGTAATTCAAAAACGAAAATGTCACCTCTTACACAGCAAGAATTCTAAAACATTTTTATTAGACCATGGGATTATAAAACACAGAGAACTTTTATTCATTTTACTTTTCTCAAATTTTAACAAGTAGGTACACTAACCATAAATGCCTCCTAAATGAATGTTTTGATGGTTGAATTTGCACATGTACCAAAGAAAAATTAAATACTTACCATTTGAAGCCTCTGTGAGATCTGAAAGTGGAATAGATTCTTCAACTAAACATCCAGACTCTGTTAAGCCAGGTCCAAAAGATTTCTTGGGAAAACAATTTAAAATGTAAAGAAGTATTACATTTTATTCTTTACAATTTGAGCTAAGTATTACTGATTACCTGGAAATTTGGTGTTAAATCAGTCAATCACTTTCCTTATCAAGCTAACCCCTAGAAAAATGCACAGTAATTTAACAAAAGAGTATTTATTCTAATTGCTTCCTAAACATCCCCCCAAACAATTTTCAGTTACCTAGGTAAAGTTTAAAGGGCATGTTTGTTTCCTTATTGCTTCAAGTCCAGAAAACAGTGTCAACTATTATCCTTTTAAAGAAGAAATTGTCAAAGAAAACAATAAAAGACAACATTGGCTAGGATAGGAAAAAATACTAATGTCTAGGTAAAGAAACATATGATTAATTTGGAAATATTAATATTAATTTGGAAATAATTTCTAAGTTATGGCTTATGTCTAAGCAATTAAAGTTCTGATAAGAAACAATTACTAGTGCTTCTGTAGGATGACGATTTTATATTAACTTGAAAAGGCAGAGGGAGCAAAGCAGAACGACTATGACATACAAATGAAACCTACTTAACTTTGAATAATCTTTAGTGACTATTACTTATTATGAGTCCAAATAAAACCAAGAGGACAAGTACTGGATCTACATGACGAAGTATAGAAAAAAGTTCCAAATTATAATGCTGTTAAGTGCCTCCTCTCAGTGGAAAAATAGGAACTTACTACATTAAACCAAGACTAACAGTATGAAGCAAGAAAAGTAAGTCATAAGAGCACCGGCTCTCTGTTTACATTTCAGTGAAAGGCAAGATTCTTCAATGGCATTATTTCTTAATTTTGTAAAATTCATCCAGTTATCACCTTTTGCTAATCTTGACAAGCTTTAGGTTATAAACAACAAAAAAGAGTGAGCAGAGCAAAGGAGAAATTGCTCAATTGCACTCTGCTTCATGGTCAGTATTATAGGAGTTAGGGGCAGCAAGACAGAAGTGTGAGACCCCTCCCAGTCCCGATGAGCACATTCCATATATAATTATCATCTGATTTACCAATTAGGTTTAAATAATATGTTAATAGGTCTGCCTCTCCCAACAGACAAAAGAGATCCTCAAGAGTAAAGGAGACTTGTCGTGTATAACACCATCAGAATCTAGAATAACATCTGACAGGCAGTTTTTATAAGGTCATAGCTGAAAGAAACATATCAAAACCATTTCTAATAATTGAAAAACCAACCAACACCACAGCAATTAAAGTGTAGGAAACACAAAGACACACGCACACACGCGCACACACACACACACACACACACACACGATTTAAACCCCGCCCCACAGTATGGTAGTACAAGGAACTATAACTAAAAAGGGATCTTGGCAGTTTTAAAATTGTCCATACAGAAAACCAAAGCTTCACTTTTCTGTTTCAAGAAAGCAAATTACCTTAGAAAGATCTGCAGAAGTTTCGACAGCACGTGTCCTGTCTACACTGGGAGAAGTATTAATATCGAATATATGGAGATCAGTTACTTTTCTTTCAGCATCAGTTAGATTTTCAGGGGGGTTGCTCTGACAGGATATTCTTCGTCGTTTGGCTGATACCTTCACAGGGAACCCAGATTGTCGACACTCACGAAGACCTTTCTTTGTGCCTACAAACACAGAACAACAGTATGCAGGCATAAATACTTTATTTTAAAACAGTATTTAAAAATTTATACAATTACACTGCATAAATACAGTAAAATTTAGTGTTTGAATCTAAATATGTTATAAATGAAAAAATAATTTGTGATTTTTTTTATTAAAAAAATTCTCACTGAAATTTTCCAGTGAGAAAAAATTCTCTCAGTGGAAATTCTCACTGAAAGGCAAGAGAATATAACCATTAAAAAAGATAATAGATCTTTTTATAATAAATTTTATATTAGATTTAAGTTTTTCACACATGCAAAAACATACTGAAATACATTTCCATTTCTGATATTTTGATATGCTATTTCTCATATTTCAAATGCTTACCAAACTAAATAATAATATTCCAAAAAAATCAAGGGTTGTGAACTCAAATTTGCCATATGCCCAATTCAAAAGCTAAAAGAAGCTAAACAGCTCCAACATTTAAAAAAAAACACTAAATACTTAATCACGACTATGTGAAATTACCAAATGCCAGGGTTTTTTCCAGGAGAAACAAGAAATCAAGATTTTTATGTAAAACACTGCAAATTTTAAATGGTAGGCATCATTTAAAAATAAATTGTAAAACTAATTTGCAGTCCCTGCTCTAAAAAGATTGTTTTCATACATTAAAACTAAATCTTTCTTACATCTTAGAACTTTGTCAACATTAAACACCAAAGTCAAAATTGACTTAATTTTTCTACTCACTGGAGTCTGCTAATTTGACCTCTCTTTCTGCTTCTGAGAACTCAGGATAATCAGTCATTTTCTCGTTTTCCTCTATGGAGTGAAAAGCTGACTGGAAGGCAGATATTCGCTCTTTCAATGAATTAACTTTCTGGTATAGTACAGGGCTGCCCTATTAATGTAGAGAGACATTAGGTATTATATATCAAATCAAACATAGTTTCAACAGTCTAGGTCTTTACCCGCTGAATCCAAAACTTGATAAACAAAGGCTTTTCGAAGATCAGAGGTAAAGCATTAGTGAAAGAGAATTCCTTGTTCCTTGAATTATTCAGGTATGCTATCATAATATTCAGCTTGAATATTTGGTGTGCTATCATCATCTTAGTGTCCTAGTCTCTCCTCTCTTTCTCCACAAGTTTTAAGCAAAACCTGAGCAAAGAGGAAGCACTGAGTGGGATCTGTAGATACGGACTAGCTACGTACTGATCAGTACTGACACTAAGGAGTTCATGGATCATACTAAGAGAATTCTTGGAATAGGCAGAAAATGCTTTGAAAAGTCACCTAGATAAGTACATCCCCAATTATCTGGGGGTTAAACAACTTTCAAGACGATTCTTTCCGGAGAGTTTACTTAAGGGTTTTCTTTCATCCTTCAGAGTCAATCACCTGCAATAGCCTCAGCAAATCAAAAATATGAAAGGGTAAGGGAAAGTTTAGTACAAAAACATTTGGGAGAACCCAGCCTAAGAGAATATATGGAAGGCATAAGTGGAGATAAGGGAAAGAAGGGACAGAAAGGACCCAATTGTTCTGAAATTTTACCAAAGGTTGTGCTAAAAGTAAGCTGAAAGTATGTACAAATTATATATTGTGATAATACCAGTGCATGAAGCCTTGCCACTTGTAAATTTCAGCGCACCTATTTTAATCCAAGCTAGTCTCATTACTCATCTCTAGTTCATCCCAGTGGGCCAGAATAAAAGTCCCGGGAATTACATAATAGCTCAAATATTATCCTCTTTCTCACATGACTCTTTTTTGGTTCTTTCCAGTTAAATATCTGTGATTTCATGAGACCCAGAGAACCCTTACTTCTTTAGTGACAAAAACCAGCTAGTCACTTAAAATACAAAGCCAAATAGAAAGGTTGTCTAGGCACAGAACTCTGCGCAAACCAACTAACAAGGTTTCAGTTAAAGACAGGTTAAAAAAAAAAGATAAAATCTCCATTTGCAACAGCAACTAAAAGAATCAAGTATCCAGGAATAAATTCAACCAAGATGTAAAGAACTTGTACACAAAAACTTACAAAACACAGCCACAAGAAATCAAAGGCCTAAATAAATGCAAGGACATTCTGTGTTCCTGGACTGTGAGACTAAATATCAGTAAGATGTCAATTCTACCCAAAATGATGACAGATCCAAGGCAATAATCAAAATTCCAACAGCCTATTTTACAAAAATGAAAAGTCAAATACCAAATTTACGTGGAAGGGTAAGAGGCATTTGAATAGCCAAGAACATCTTGAAAAAAAAAGACCAAGTTGGAGGACTCACGCTTCCTGACCTTAAAGCATATTACAAGGCTACAGTGTTCAAAAGAGCATGGTGGGTGGGCCATGGTGATTCAGTAGCAGTTACCAAGTCTGCCATGCTGGAGACCCAGGTTCGTTTCCCAGTGCCTGCCCACGTTAAAAAAACAACAAAAACAACAACAACAACAACAACGGAGCATGGTACCAGCACAATAGATATACTGACCAATGGAATTAAATTGAGAGTTCAGAAGTAGACCCTCACATGTATGTCCCAATTGATTTTTTGACAAGGCTACCTTAATTCCACTCAATTGGGAAAGAATAGTCTATTCAACAAATGGTGCTGGGAGAATAGAATATCCATATGTAATAGAATGAAAGAGGACCCCTATTTCATACCATATGCAAAAATTAACTCAAAAATGGATCAATGACAAATATAAGAGCCAAGGATAAACTTCTAGCAGTAAATGTGGGGAAGTATCTTCAGGATCTAGTGTTACGCAATGGTTTCTTAGACTTTATACCCAAAGCACAAGCAACAAAAGAAAAAATAGACTCCTTAAAACTAAAAACTTTTGTGCATCAGAGGAATTTGTCATAAAAGTGAAAAGACAACCTATTCAATGGGATAAAATACTTGGAAACTACATATCCAATAAGGGTTTACTATCCTGAATATATATGATAAAAAGAGAAACAACACAATTTTAAAATGGGCAAAATATTTGAATAGACATTTCTCCAAAGATATACAAATAGCTGAAAAGCATATGAAAAGATGCTCAATATCACTAGCTATTAGGAAAATGCAATTTCAAAATCACGAGTTATCATATCACACTAAAATAGCTACTATTAAAAAAAAAAAACCAGAAAACTGCAAGTGTTAGAGAGGATGTGGAGAACAAAGGAACACTTATTTATTGCTGGTGGGGATGTAAAATGGTATAGTCCCTGCAGAAGACAGTTTGGAAGTTCCTTAGGAAGTTAAATATAGAATAACCATATGACCCAGTAATCTCGCTACTAGGTTTATATCCAGAAGAACTGAAAGCAGGAACTCAAACAGACCTTCACACATCTGTCACATATATTCATAGGGACATCATTCACAATTGCCAAAAGATAGAAATAACCCAAGTGTCTATCAACTGATGAATGACTAAACAATGGATGGATATCCTATGTATGTACATAGAATGGAATATTATTCACCTGCAAAAAGAATGAAATCCTGATGCATGCAACAACATGGATCAATCTTGAGGACATTATGGTGAGTGAAATAAGCCAGACACAAAAGAACAAATATGTATGATCTCACTTGCGTGAAGCAATTACAACAAGTAAACTCATAGTTAGAATCTAGAATAAAGATTACAAGTGGATAGACTGGGGTCAGTGTATGAGGAATTGATGCTTAATTTGCACAGATTGATGGTACAGGTTTGGAAATGGATGTTAGTGATGGTATCACACAATTGTGAATATAATTACAACTCTCAAATATATAGGTGAACGTGGTTAAAAGGGGAAATTTTAGACAATATTTAAATGAAATGTTACCGGAATAAAATTTAAAAGATAAAACATAGGGCCATATAGGATGGTGAAACTTACTGTAGATGATGGACAATAGTTTATGATACAAGAATCTTCTTTCATGAATTATAATTAGTACAAGGTGTTAATAACAGGGTGATATATGGAGAAAAATATACCTAATGTAAACTCTGGACGACAGTCAATAGTCCTATTTTAATAATTTTTCATCAAGTTCCATGTCAACGCAAGGTATAAGTCATGGGGTGGCAAATGGGAATCCTGTATTTTATGCATGCTTGGTCCATAAACACACAACTTCTCTAATTGAAAAAAAAAGTTTTCCTTCAAGAAGGGTAAGCTAGTCTTGTCTTTCATAACAAGCCTGTACTATTTGCTTTTTTCCAGAATAGGCGTTATTTTGATGCGCATTTGAAAAAGTATTTAAATACTTCCCCATCAACATACAAATAATTCACAACCTTCTACAAGGCTATCCCAAATCTGTTCTTGGGTGACTACTGACCCTAAATTCCAACTCAGAGTAGGCATTAAAAATTAGACCGTTACAGACAACATATTAAAAGACAGAGATTGGAAGACACTGACTCATCTCACTATAGAAAAACAGACATTAAGCAGAAAAAAATTTACAAAATACAGAAAGCTCCTCTAGAAAGTCATTTCTCTCCAACATTCTCATGACTCTGATATACTCATGCTCAGTATCAATATTTATACTGACTACCCATTCTCTGTAAGAGAGAGAAAATACTATCACTCCAGACGCAAAACAATCGAGATGCACTTATAGGTAGAAACATTGTACAAAAATCTGATGAAACAGCAAAACATTCTCCCTAGAATTCAATACAGAACTAGGAAAATCCTACCTGAAAAGGGGAATCCTGTGCCAAAAGAGATTTTTCAGTCCTCTTTAAATTCCGCTGCTGAGCAATGAAGCAAATCAGATGGTTTGTTTCAGGAGAGCCCCGAACACCAATTGTAGAACGTCGTCTGGATTTTTTAAGGTAAGATGATGCCTTTCCTGTAATGAAAACTCTTTTAAATTAAAACAAATCAAGGCAATTATCAGTAATCAGGTCCTAAATTCCTATAATGGACAAGATTGATAGAGAAATCAAGATTGATAAACACATCACAGAAATTTAAGCAGAGAATTACTGGCAAAGATCTTTTTTTGGCCCACTGATTTATTCGACGTACCCTGCATAGAAGACTTATATTAAATAGTTGTTGAATGAATACATGAACACGTTTTAATTAATGGTTTTCATTTTTGTTCCCTATCCCCTGAACACAGAGGTGGGGTAATGGCTTGCTTTTGACTAAGAATTTCTTTTTTTTCTAAATCAGTCAGCCTTATCCCTAAGGACTGAAAGGGAAGGATCTCTATCTAGGGAATGTACTCTTATAATAATTCTTTAAGATAATTTCACTTCTGTTAGATTCCTATCCCCCTTCAGCACAACACCCTGAATTTTGGCCAAATCTAAGCATACAGAATGAATCTAGGTCTAAGAGTGAAGTTTTTGAGACGAGTACACAGAATGACATGCCACCTTGTTTTATTCACATATTGCCTACTTAGTCTAGTGCCCTACGCCTTTCAAGTTTCCCATTGTCATTCATTTGTGAATACAGCTAACAGAACTCCATTCCCATATTCCGTCTCCATCTAAATCAGTTTCACAGTTGAATTTCTACTCCTTGGAATTAAGCGTTTAATTGCTTTCTAATTTTATTTTTGCCATTCATGAATATAAAATGTTTTACTATAGATAGCATGCATCCTCCTGAATCCTCACCTTTCAGATCAAAAAGAGAACAATATTCATATTCTTTCCCAGTATGAAGACAGGGCACAAATCTGACTTAGGAAGATTATCATGTCAGGTGTCTTGGTATCCTGCTATGCTAGATTTGCTGTGCAGGTACATAAAAGTCTTCTACAGTAAGGAAGTGTACAGTCAATCAACGTAGATGCACAATATAATAGTACAGACAGGGTGGAGGAAACCAGTTGAATTGTATTAGCTATTTTTAAACTTTAAAAGCAGTGCATTAGAATGAAAATTTATCTTACCCGACAAGTCCTTAACAAAACTTTCAGGAGTAATTCCTAATTGTTCTACAGTTACTGTAGAAAAGTTCAAAGGTGATTTAAATGTATCTGGTGTGCAAAAATTAGAAGTCACTTCTGCTTCATGCTTCTGAGGAGTTACAAGCTTCCCATTTGCAAAAATGAAGGAAGTATCTTCTGAAACAAACAGCAATATATTGTAGAGGCTAAAACATTATCATCAAGTAGTTAAGCCTTAAATTTCATAAAAGTGTAAAAAAATCACTACATACCAGTGCTCTTAATAGCAGATTCCTTGATTTCAGGTTCCTTGCCTTTTGAATTGGTGTCCATCTAAAAACGGGTGAGTGGGGAAGAACCCCACCCCAAACGTAATGTGATTAGAGCAAAATCTCATTCAAGACTGAATTCCAATACAATTCTATACTGGTATGAAAACAGATGTCAAAAGCGTGCTTTTCGGGCTCAAATTTAAAAAGAATGGGGGAAACTGTGCAGGATGAAATAAATTAGACCTCATCCCATATAAGCCCTGGCTTATCAACATCTGATCGGTCAGATATGAACGTAATAAACATGTGAATCATCTGGGTACCCCGTTAATAAGGCTGCAGTTCCGTGGACTCCCAGAACTTTTGATTCAGTCAATGTGGATGGGACCTAGGAATGTGCATTTTTAAAAGCATCCCAGGTGATCTCGAGCAGGCTGCATCAGGACCACTATCTCCGAAGGACGTGATAAACCGAGGACACTCTCAAGAAACAGCACAGTTCTCCAGTATTTGAAATTCAAATCACAACACTTGCTACCTCTCACCTTCGTAACTTCGGTCTCCTCCCGCTTCGGCTTATTTCCCAACCTCAGCAGCAGACAAGTATCGACGTCAGGAAAACTAGGATGAGGGCCCGATATAACGTCTTCTATCTCTTGAAGCTATCATGCCTTCTAGACCTCGGCTGTTTCATCCTCAAGGTTTCGCTCGAGAAAGCAAAGGTTGCCTGCTAAATCAGGAGGCAAATGCGGCGTCACGATAACGGCCACTTTTCTCTCCAGCTCCTCCGGACCCCGGAGGCTCCGGACGCCCGAAATCCGAGCCCAGCGTAGCCGCGCTCTCCACCCTCCCGCCCAGCGTCCCCGCGGCCGCCTCGGCCCGCCGCTCAATTCAAATCGCCGACTCCGCCTCCTCGGCGTCAGAACTTTACCTCCACGAATCGCTACGCCCGCCACCACCGCACGTGTCTACTCACACCCCGGGCTCCTTCAAGCTTCTGCGTCCTCTGACTCGGGAAGAGGAGTGGCTGCCCGCGCTAGAAGAGAAGCCACCACTAGCTGCGAGCGACCCACTCACCACAGAAACCAGCTTTTAACTGTGTCTGTGGGGACTACTCTCTGGGAAAGTCTCGCGGAGTAATCCTTCCCACGAGCACCGCCCCCGACCCTGCGGTTGGATACAACAAAGTTCGAAAAGAATCATTGGACCAATCATGAGAGAATGACGGGCTGGCGCTTACCCAATCAGCCAGTTCCGCCGGCAGCCGTTTCCTCTGCGGGTTGGGCGAGTGGGCGGGGTTAGAGGGGGGAGGCACTGACTGGTGGAGCGCTAGAAGAGCGCCCCACCTCCTTTCCTCAAACCGCACCTCCGTATGCAAATAAACTCTTCTCGCGCTACCCATTATTGGGTTTGCGCCTGCTCAATAATGTTTTGAGCAGCGGTTCGGCTCCCCGTTCTGCTCTAATTGGCTGATAACCCTTCCCCTCTACTAGTCTTCAGCTTTTCTCCCCTCCCTCCACCCCGCCTGGGTTGGTGTGAGCTGCCCAGTGCCGGGCAATGATTGGTTGAATTCTGGCCGGCCCTGCCCTTTGATTGGCGAAGGTTAAAGTCAGTCTTGGAGGGTGGGGGAAGGGCCCGAGGCAGGTTGAGGAGCGTAGGGGCGGGGTGGGGAGGAGGACCGGCCAACCCTGGGGTGTGGGACAGAGAGAGATTGTGTGCGTGTGTGTGTCTGTGAGTAAGAGGAGGAAGGTGGCGAAGGGAGGAGAGTCCGAGTGGGTGGAGGGAGGGGCAGGGCGGGAGAAGAAAAAGGTGGGAGGAGAAAAAGGTGGGAGGGTGGCGGCTCACTCAGGACCCGGTGGGGGCAGCGCGATGAGGCGGGTGACCCTGTTCCTTAACGGCAGCCCCAAGAATGGAAAGGTAAGGGGTTCGGGAGGAGGCGAGGCGGGGCCGGCTGCGGGGGGCCAGGGCAGCGGAGGACGGAATGGGCGCGCAGGGAGCCGGAGGGCAGAGGGCTGAAGTTGGATAGAGGGGCCGGGAGGTGGGCGTGCTCCCGGGGCGCGGGCGGGGGGCGTCCCGAAGGTGAAAATCGCTTCCCCGGGCCTCCCCCATCCCGGGGCCTGCACTTCAACTCCTCAGCTCCCCGGGGCCCAGGTCAGGTCACGCTTCTGCCTCAGCGTTCTCAAATCTAGGATGTGGGTCCAGGAGAGTGGTGGGGACGGAGGGCGTGGGGAGGGCCGCTGTCACTTGCGCGCTGGGTGCCGAGGGTCCTCACCCACATGGCCCCGAAGACCCCGTTCCCCCCGCCCCTGGCCCCGCTGGGCTCCCGCAGGGCTCGTTTCCACCTTGGTGCTGAGTAATGGTCTGCTGCAGAAAGTGGTAGTAATAACTAAGTCATGTAAGATTGATTAGGTAAAAACAACTCAGCTATCAGTGGCTAAATAAAATATTTTTTCAACTAGGTAGAAGACAGGATAAAAAATTAGGATTTTTTTTTTCTTTTAGGCGCTTCAATCCTCCTAGTCTCGCTGGCGTCAAACTTCTGTACTTGTTTTATTTCGCCTTATTTTAGTTCCTTAGAGGACTTGTGCCAGTAGACCAAAATGGACTGGTTTGCTGTGTTAGGCCTTTATTGAGGGTGTGGTACTAAATATTTTTCCAACGCTGCAGCAAGCCAAAATGAATCCTGTTCCTTCTCAGCCTCTCGCCCCACCCATGCAAGTCGGTCGGCTTCTTTGGAAAATTTGACTATTCAAGGCAGAGAATGTATTGTGGGGCTAAATGATATGGAGAAGTAGTTTAGGCTTAGATTCTAAGGTAAAGGTAAGTTAGTCTCACTGAATTATTTGCTAGAAGATTTTGCTCCCTGCATATTCTGGAAACATTGTAAATGTTTAAATAGTGAAAAAGGGCATGGTATAAAAAATGGCTTTCAGCGACTATGCAGTTTCAAGTAAACATGTTCTACAAACTTAACCACCATGTAGTTTGCTGACCATAATTTTGTATTCTTCTAATCTTTTAGATTTAATACTCATACAAATACAGAAATGGCATGAATTCAAGTTCTTGAGTTTTCCATAAATACTGACTCAAATATACGTCACAAAATTTACATTATTTATGATCGTTATTCACTTTTTCTATCCCTTTTTTTATGGTTAGCTACTGCTGTAATTTAAAATTTATATTGTCCTGCAAGTTTTAGTATATGCGGAGTTGTAGTTGTAATATGTTCTCAAAATAGACCACTGTTTGACTTTTTTTTTAATCCAACAGCTTTGGTGTGTTACTCCATGAAAGGCAGATGTTTAGACCTAGTCATAAAAATACTATGCACGAAATCTCTTCTGAAAGCCCTGAATTTTATGATCATCAAAGATTGGTTGAGTTGTCTTTCAATATTTTTAACAACAATTTTTAAAGCTATTTAGTTTTTACTAGCTTAGATTTTCTAATTTATATTTTATTTACTTTAAAAATATTTTAGTAGAAAATCTCAAAAGACTGGAAAAGATACATCTGAAACAATTAAAAATAAATGTTTATATTTCAAAGATTATACAGATATAAACTGGAGATTACTGGTAAGATTCAATATTAAAAATAAGCCATGTATTTCAATACTACTCTAGTGGAGAGCATATTCTAAGAAATCTTTTCTCTGAATTGCAAAAGTTGTCGGTGTTTCTACTCTTCACCCTTCAGCTAATTAATAAACAATATAATTATTCTTATTTGACAAAGCATGCAGAATAACTTCCTGACAGCCTGCTTTTTTATATAGAGAGAATACTTAGTTAGGATTGGCATGATCATGACATGAATGTTCATTGAGAACATGCTGAAGCAAAGGGCTGCTTCAAAGAGTTTGATTTGCCATCCACCAGTTGGAATATCTGAATCACTTTCATTGTTTTCTTATTTAACTAGTTTCAGTTTTTGTGTCCTCCTCAGGAGAATAATTTTTTTTTTTCAAGTAAGGTTTCCTCCCATAATACTTACTTAGTACTTGCCACATAGGGGGCCAAGAAACCTGAGAGTGGGGATGCACAGAGTTGTTGCTGAGGCCTATATCATATGCTAACCATGAATTATTTGTGTACTAAGTCAATACGCACTAGCTAGTACATGTTTTTGATGTGAACAGTGGTTTCCAGAATGCAATGGTGAACCACAGAAGATGTGCAAAATGATCCATTGGGGTTGAGGAAGATATATTATACCTTTTATTTATATTTTTTACTTAAAAATATAAGAAATATTAAAGCTTGATTTTACCTACCTGGAAAGACATAGGTGTCTTCAATCGCTAAATGTGTCAGCTGATAACAGATCTTCTGTGAAAAGGGAGAGCGTTCACATGTGAAAAAGTTGATATTAGCTTCTTCATTGATTGATGTATTGAAGTTAACAAGTGCCAGGTTAAGGTTTATATCATCCCATTTTAAACTAACCCTCACCAAGAACCCAAATGGCTTTTAAAATTTACTTCATTGAAACTGCACATTGAATACAATATTAATTATGCAAACACAAGTAAACAAAGAAAATGGCAAGAGCTGGCACTTCTTGTATAAATTCTTTCTCCATATATTAGGAAATAAAAACAAAACAGTCTATCTCTTGGATATGAGAAGCCAAAAAAAAGTCAAATTTTAAAGAAAACTTTGAAGTCCTATTTAATATTTGCTATTAACAGTAAATACCTCCTTAAGTGTATAATGTTCTTTGAAATATTAGCTAATGATAGGAAAAGGGCATCCCAATAAGCAAGACATTCAAAAATATTTTCTAGCACGTGATGACAAATGCCTTCAGATATTTAGTTTTGTTTTCTTTTTTTTTTAATAAACTCTTGGGGTGCATGGGTGATAGAATGCATCCCTTCTATGTGAGAGACCCAGATTCAATTCTCAGACTGTGCATCTAAAAAAAAAAAAAAATTAGTCTTATATTTGGCAGAATTTCACTGTTTGATGATAAATATTTCCAGGCTTTTTATTGGCAGCCTCAAAGTACAAGTGGATAAAAATCCTCCTATTAGTGGGGAAACATTCTTTCTGCTGGTAGTGTGTAGCTTATAAGTAAATAAATATATTTGAGCACATGGCCCAAAATGTTTTATTGATGGGGTGCATGGTTAAAAACATTTGAAAGCCATACATCTAACTGATTGGGACCTTAATATTTTTTTTTTGTTACTCAGAGTGCTCCAGTGAAAATCAGTTATGCTTACATCTTTTATCCTTTCTTCATATCCCTCAGACTTCTCATTGTTCTCTGATAGTCACTAAGAGTTGGTATTAAGGAAATTGAAACAAAGACGTAGGCATCTCAGTGTAGTCAGCGAGTGGCATCTGAGCACCCTGCCAGACATTGCAGACGAAGTGGCACATGAAACACATCTTAATTCTGTACTGTTTTATATCTTTACATTCTTGGTCTAGGAAATAACCTTTATTCTAGGTTTGAAATTAAGTAAAAAATGTTTTGCTCCTATTAACTATTCAGTTTGAGTCCATTATATTGTTAGGGTTGAGGAAAGGTAAAATCTGTGTGAACCTTTGCCTATGGAAATGTATGCACTACTAAAAATCTTATCAGTTACTATTTGTAAATATTATTTCTAGGTATAAACATTTTAAAATACATTTAATGCATACAAAAGAATACAATATAGAATATTAATATACTTAAAAATAGTGTAAAACATAGTAAACCTGCTACCCAACACAAGAAATAATATATTAGCAGGAATTTAATGTGCTTATCCATTTTCCTGTCGCCCTCCTCAACCCGCTTCTCCCTCAAAGGTAAAAGTTTTCATAAATTTTGTATTTCTCTTTGCTATGTTTTTTCCCCTCTTTTAAATCAGTTTTACCACATATATGTTAATATCTAAGCTGTGTTTTTTGTTTTGTCAGCTTTGGGGCTTTAGAAAAATACTATTTTGTAGTCTTTTGGAACTTCCTTTTTCTTTCAGTATGCTATTACTAAGATTCTGTCCATAATTTCTCAGATGATAGTTTTTTCACTTTCAAATGGACTATACAAAACATAGTCCTTTGTCTAAAAGATTGCTACCACAGTTTGACCTTTCTTCTGTCAATAGATATTTGAATTGTTTTCTTTATATTTTGCCATTATATTTACAATGCTGCCATGATATCTCTGTATATATGTATCCTGGGAGGCGCATGCAAGAATTTTTCTAGGGCAGTGCTTTCTCAGACTAGCTCGCATTAGCATTGCCTAGAGGACTTGAGAAAACACCTTGCTGGGCCTCACCCCAAGAGTTTTAGATTTAGGAGTTTTGGGGTGGGACTAGGAATTTTCATTTCTAACAATTTCCAGGTGATTCTACTACTTCTCATCTAGACACCACACTTTAGAGAATCACTGCTTAGTGATACTTCTTAGTTCTAATAATTGGGTATTAGGGCATGTGAATGTTCAGTTTTACAAGAGAATACCAATTTCAGAATGGTTGCGTTAATTTAGACTTCCACCAGCATTGTATAAACTGTCCCGTGGATCCACATCTTTTCCATTACTTGAAATAGTCATACTTAAATATTGATTAATATTTGCTTTCTTGACCTAGAGTTAATTATGTCATCCTTTTTAGGAAAAAAATCATTTTTAAGTTTTTAAAAATGTTTAAACTGAAAGTGTAGGTAGCAGAAGTTGAGTTTTTTTATTATGGTCTGTGTTTCATTTGTGTAAATCTTCCTGCATATATTTAGCAAATGTTTATTGGTTGCATATTATGTAATGGCTAAATACATGTGTAAGTTTTATTTTAAAAATTGAGTAACATAGGTTTCAATTTGAAAATAATGTTTATAGGCAAATTAAACTGATATGAGCATCAGTTTAGCTAACCATGGTAAACCATATATTTTCCCGACTGGTAGATAATATTCACTTGTTATAGTATCTGAAAATTAGAAAGGATTAAGTATGAGTAGTAGTATAATATAGTGGTCATAAACTTTAATAGTCATGATTCTTAATTTACTCTGTAGAATGGTTTTATTCTGAGAGGATATAAACTGTTAACATGGATGATCACTGTGACATGGAAACCTCAGGTCCACACTGAGGAGATAAAACACATATGAAAGACATGACCATTATAAGCACAATTGTTTTATAAATGCTTGGCCTCTCTTTGGCACATTTTGAGGACTAAAATAAGCTTAGTATATAAAAATTAGAGCTTATGTCCATGATATATAAGATTTCCACTGCTACTTTTTCCCAACAAATTTGTTATATAAAGAAAAGTACATGTGCCCATCTGTTTTAACCTCTTTCTCACCAATAAAGTATTTTCCATGTATACATTTTTATGTTGATACATATTTTTAATCTGATACTCTGATTTTATATGAAAGTCAAGGATTTTGACTATTAGCATTGCAATATAATTTCTTTTTATTTGTTAACGTTAATGTGCTTGAGTCAAACTAAAGTGATCAGCTTGAGAAACAAATGTCAAGAGTGCACCCCAAATGAAAAATAAATATGTTGAACTAATTTAAGGAAAATTTCCAAATTCACAGAAATCTTAAGATTTTTTATATTTCTATTTCTCCAATTAATGGCCCTTTGGTGATTTCATCTAAATGGAAATTGTCAGTCACTAGATTAATTAGCTAGTTTTATTAGTACAATTAGAATCTAGACTAATAAACATATAACTGATAAATTATAACTTTTTTCTCTTAAAGTGATATAGTTTCATTGTAACTAACCAGGAAAACAAAATGACAGCGGCAACAAAACAAGTCAACCATAATTCCATTATCCAAAGAGTCAATTTTAATATTACTTTAGCTTGCATTTATACATGTACTTCACTTTTTAACTTAATGGCATTGCAAGGGAAGAGACTTACATGTAACTGCTCACAAAAAAGGTTGTGTACTAGTTCAGCACTCTGAAAACAATCAAAACTTTATTCAACATTCAGGAAATACCGGTTGAAGGCCTACTAAAGCCAGATAATGTAACATTTCATCAAATGGACCTTTCTATTTAAACTAGTTACATTTATTTTCTGGATGTCAGAGAATAGAATAACACTCTGGGATGCACTTTTTTAGTGCTGTTCCTAAGCATTACCAGGGGATTATGGTTTACCTATATTCATAGAATGAATAACAACTTTTCACAAATCAGAACTTGTCCAGGTAGGAAGTCAGACTGGAAAACATTTGGTGAAATGGTAAGTTCTATTTGATACTGTTAGGGCTGATTTAAGGGATAATAGAATAAAGGTTTAATTCAATTTATACCTAGATTGTTTTCCTTACTAGTTTTCCAGCCTACAAAGAAACACCTATGGTGCTTTGATTGCCCTGGGAATTATCCTTTAAAATTGTAAATGTATGCTTTTTTTTTTTCCTATCATGTCAAATCTGACTTCAATAGGAAAGAAAGGGAAGATGGCATCATCCCCTCTCTCCATATAAATAAAGAAACAAGTTTTGGTTAGTCTCTGTTGTTATGGTGGGTTGCTATGTCTTGAGCAAGCCTAATAGAATTCAAACAGAATTAAAATAAGTACTTCTTTTTGGTATTTTTCTTCATTTTAATCTGTTCCGCAGAATAGCACTATCCAGTAGAACATCCTGTGATGATGGAGATATTGTATATCTGTATTGTTCAATATAGTAACCACTAGCCAATGTAGTTATTGAACACTTGAAATATGGCTAGTGTGTAACTGATGAATTGAACTTTGTTTTAATTAATCGAATTAAATATAATTTTAGTGTAAATTAATTTCAATTAATATTTAGTTAGCTACATCTAGCTAGTGACTTCCAAATTAAACAGCATGCAGAGTGGAGTCATCAAGATGGCAACCTAAGAATATACCTGAGAATGTTTCTCCATAGAGACAGCTAAATAAAAGGACAGTTTCAACCCACTTAAAACTCTGGAGGACAACAGGGACTAGAGAAAGACTCTGCAAGTGCTGAATCAAAGGAAAAAAAGCAATAAAAAAAAGAAGAGACAGCCAGTTTGGGCCTCTCCCACACTTTCAGTTTCACAATCTGTAAAAGACCAGCAAAAATAGCTCTTGAGCCCAGGCACCTTTTGCCATGGTAGATGTCCATAGAGCCATGCACATAGTTCCAAATCGGGACCCTAGTGGTCTGCATGCACTTGCATACAAATGGTACCCTAGAAACCAGAGTGAACCATGGAAAAACTTAGTAAACTGTACACAGACCTAGCCTAGTCCCTAATTGCTAGTGCACCTAAATGGAAAAGCTAGGTGTTTTTGTACACTGACCCCACTATATCCATGGGTCAAATTCCTATAAAGAAGTTAAGAGAGGCAGAAAAGCCAATGTAAAGGGATAACTGAACCACAGTAGGGTGTGGTGGACCCATAGCTGAAAGGTGGAGTGGAAATGCAGCCCAAAGCTTAAGAGAAGAGTTGAAGAAATCATAGCTGCTGAGGAAAAAAAATTTGACTAAAAGCTGAATGAACAGACTAGACTCCTGGAAGAGGAACAGAAGAAAGAAAATCCCCTTGAGGGGAAATAATCCTGCATAAGAGTAATCTAGAAGATTACAGCATATGCCCAGAGCAAGAGGAAGGTGTAGAAAGACCTGAGAAAATCTGAACTGTTAACTGGCTGCTCTAATGGTTCAGTATAAACTGAACCATGCATTGAATGAGAACCTTAGTATGGAACCCTTTACAGTGAAACCCTAAGCAAGAGGGAAAAATTGAACTTTCTAGAATTAGTACATCAAAACAGCCTTATGCCCAGACATCAACAAAAGATTATAACCCATACATTGAAACAGGAAGAGATGAGTCATTCAAAGTAACAGATTAAAGCTTGAGGAAAGTCAAATCTTTATGAATTGAAGGAGTTAAAGGAAAATTTGACTAGAAATAAACTAAATATGGATATAGAACTGAAGGAAACAAAAAAGATAATACATGAACAAAAATAATTAGAAAGCTTAAAAGGGAACATACCAAACTCACAGAGATGAAAGACAGTAATGGAGGTTAAAAACACGCTAGAGGCATTCAACGGATTTGATGAGGCAGAATAATCCGTGAACTAGAAGACAGGACAATTATATCCATACATCTGGAAGAACAGATAAAGGGATTTTTAAAAATGAACAAAACTTACAGGACCTGTGAGATAATGTGAAGTGTACCAACATATAAGGAATAGGGGAATCCCAGGAAAAAAAAATGGAAAGAAAGAATATTTGAGGAAGTAATGGCCAGAAATTCCCCAAATCTTATGAAAGACATAGATTTAAATGTCCAAGAAACACACAGAATTCCAAACTGGATAAACCTATTAGACCTACTTCAAGACAAATACTAATCAAAATATCCAGTGCCAAAGATAGAGAATTCTGAAAACAATGGATTGTTTTGGACTTCATCATATACAAGGGTTATCGATAAGACCAAGTGCCAGTTTCTGATTAGAGACCCCGGAGGCAAGAAGACAGTGAGTGGTATGCCATATTCAAGGTACTAAAAGAGAAAATCTGCCAGCCAAAGATTTTTTTATCTGGTGGAACTGTTTAAAAATAAGCGCATTCATTGATGGATAAAAACTAGTACAGTATGTCATCAAGAGACTTGCCGTATTAGAAATGCTAAAGGGAGTTCCACAAGTGAAAAGGAAAGGACAGGAGTTAGTAGACTGGAGCAGTGTGAAGAATTGAAGATCTCAAGTAATGGTAATTACTTGGGCAAATGCAAAATCCAATAGTGTCCTCAGTATGTGATTCTACTTACTCTTTCTTTCATATAGAATACAGTTGAATGAGGAATAACCATACTTCCATTTCATGGGCATGTAAAATATACAGAGGTAATGTGTGACAAAAGCATGCTAGTGGTATAGGAGCAGAGATTGTGTATATGCTACTGAAATTGCTATTTTTTTTAACTAGTAGGTTTTAGACTTGGGTTGTTTAACACAAATTCCAGGGCAGCCACAAAGCAAGCATTTAAAATATAAACAGATTCGATTCCCAGTGCCTGCCCATGCAAATAATAATAATAATTATTATTATTTTATATATATATATGTGCAGAAATGGATTAAAAAAGGGATCGGTTACATCACAAAATATCAACTATACACAAAAGAAGGCTGAAGTAAAGAAAAAGAGGGACCAAAAAGATAGGACATATAAGAAACAAAGGACAAAATGGCTAAAGCAAGACCAGCCTTACCAGTAATAACACTGAATGTAAATGGATTTTTAAAAATTGACATGATCCAACTCTATATTCTTTACAAAAGACTCACCTCAGACCCAGTGACACAGTAGGTTGAAAGTGAAAGGATGGAAAAAATTTTATACAAATAGTAACCAAAAGGGAGGTTGAGCAGCTATAGTAATATTGGACAGAATAGACATGAAGTTAAAAACTATTATAAGAGAGCCTTTTTTGGTACAGCCATGCGAAAGCCAGCAGATGCCACCATGTTTGCCATGTACCCTTCCAGCTAAGAGAGAAACGTTGAATGTCATCAGCTTTCTTGAACCAAGGATTCCAGAAAACTAATCAAGACTCTCCTGGAATGGGTGGAGTCACATCTCCATCTAATCAAAAAGTCAATGGAGCCCAGGAACAAGGGACAAGCAGATGCCGCTCATGTCACCCAGGTGACAGAGGTGTTCCTGACCCATCAACCATCTTTGAATTAAGATTCCTGGTACGTCATTGGTCAGAGAATATGAAGATTCCTGTCTCCTGGACCTACAGTAGTAAATCCATCCTGAGCATCTGTTGTCTGCCCTTCATCTCTCTGCCCAGGAACCCTGACACAAAGGTTATATGCCAGCAATACTACCTGCATGCCCAAACCCTATCACCTGCCACAATGTTTTTGAGTACTTTAGTGTGTCTGCCAGCTGTTGTCATTTCCCCCTTCTTTTCCTGTTGAACTCATTTCAAAATACTGCACATGTATATAAAATGCCAATATAACTTTTTCTTCCATAAAAAAGAACTATTATAAGAGACAAAAAAAGTCACTATAAATTAACAAAAGGATCACTCCACCTAGAAGTAATAACAATCATAAACATTTATGCATCTAACCACAGTGCCCCAAAATACATGTAGCAAACACTGACAAAATTCAAGGGAGAAATTGACACTTATATATTTAATTATTTGAGACTTCAGCGAACTACTTTCATTAGTGGGTAAAACAGACAGATGGAAGACATGGAAATGGAAAATGTGAACAATACTGTAAATAAGCTAGACCTAACAGACTTTTAAAGAACACTGATTTCCAAAACAGCAGAATACACATTCTTCTCAAGTGCCTGTGCACCATTCTCCAGGGCAGACTCCATGTTAAGTCACAGAGCAAGTTTCAATACACTTAAATAGATGGAAATTGTAAAAACCATCTTCTCTGACCAAAATGGAATGAAGCTAGAAATCGTTGGTCAATAAAGAAGTCACAAGGGAAATCGAAATATTTTCAGATGAATGACAATAAAAACATTTCAAAAGTTATCAGAAGCAGCAAAGGCAGTGCTCAGAGGGGAATTTATAGTTCTAAATGCTAATTAAGAAAGGAGAACGATCTCAACTCAAAGACCTAACTTCAGAGTGGGAGGATCTAAACCAAGAAGGGCAAACTAAACCCAAATTAGGCAGAGGGAAGGAAATAAAGATTAGCACATAGATCAACAAAATAGAGTACTAAAAAATAATAATGGGAAACATGCACTTATTACAAACTATGGACTATAGTAAATAGTAGTAACTTGATATATCATCAACAGTAACAAATGATAAATGTATAGTTATACCACACCAATCCTGGGGGCCAGTGATGCGAGGGGATAAGGGTATGGGATGTTTGGGGTTTCCTTCCTTTTTTTTTTTTTGCAGTAATGAAAATGTTCAAAAAATTACTATGGTGATAAATGCAGAACTATGTGATGATGCTGTGAGTCACTGATTGTATACTTTGGTTGGTTTGTATGGTGTGTGAATATATCTCAATAAAATTACATTTTAAAAAACCAAAGCAATAGAATTAATGAAATCAAAAGTTGGTTCTCTGAAAAGATGTATAAAATGGACAAGCCTTTAGCTAGACCGAAGAAGAAAAAATGAGAGAAGATACAATATATAAACCAGGGATGAAAGGGGGGCATTATTACCAGCTCCAAAGATGAAAATTGTAAGAGGATTCTATGAATAATTGTACTGGCACAAGGACAGACATACACACCAATGAAATTGATTTGAGAGTTCAGAAAGAAACCCTCACACCTTTGGCCAGTTGATCTTTGACAAGGATGCCAGTTCCATTTAGTAGGGAAAGAATAGCCTTCTCAACAAATGATGCTGGGAGAACTGGATAGCCATATCCAAAAGATTGGGGGTGGACCCCTACCTCTCACTATATGCAGAAACTTAACTCAGAATGGATCAAAGACCTAACTGTAAGAACCAAAACTATAAAACTAGGAGAAGACACCAGAAAAGAGCAGGAGTGGCTATACTAATATCCAACAAATTAGACTTCAAATGTAAAACAGTTAAAAGAGACAAAGAAGGACACTATATACTAATAAAAAGAACAATTAAACAAGAAGACATAACAATCATAAATATTTACGCACCGAACCAGAATGCCCCAAAATACGTGAGGAATACACTGCAAACACTGAAAAGGGAAATAGACACATCTACCATAATAGTTGGAGACTTCAATTCCCCACTCTCATCAATGGACAGAACATCTAGACAGAGGATCAATAAAGAAATAGAGAATCTGAATATTACTATAAATGAGCTAGACTTAACAGACATTTATAGGACATTATATCCCACAACAGCAGGATACACCTTTTTCTCAAGTGCTCATGGATCATTCTCAAAGATAGACCATATGCTGGGTCACAAAGCAAGTCTTAACAAGTTTAAAAAGATTGAAATCATACACAACATTTTCTCGGATCATAAAGGAATGAAGTTGGAAATCAATAATAGGCGGAGTGCCAGAAAATTCACAAATATGTGGTGGCTCAACAACACACTCTTAAGTGAGTCAAAGAAGAAATTGCAAGAGAAATTAGTAAATACCTCGAGGCGAATGAAAATGAAAACACAACATATCAAAACTTATGGGACGCAGCAAAGTCAGTGCTAAGAGGGAAATTTATTGCCCTAAATACCTATATCAGAAAAGAAGAAAAGGCAAAAATGCAGGAATTAACTGTCCACTTGGAAGGACTGGAGAAAGAACAGCAAACTAATCCCAAAGCAAGCAAAAGGAAAGAAATAACAAAGATTAGAGCGGAAATAAATGAAATTGAAAACATGAAAACAATAGAGAAAATCAATAAGACCAGAAGTTGGTTCTATGAGAAAATCAATAAGATTGATGGGCCCTTATCAAGATTGACAAAAAGAAGAGAGAGGATGCAAATAAATAAGATCAGAAATGGAAGAGGAGACATAACTACTGACCTCACAGAAATAAAGGAGGTAATAACAGGATACTATGAACAACTTTACGCTAATAAATAGAACAATTCAGATGAAATGGACGGGTTCCTGGAAAGACATGAACAACCAACTTTGACTCAAGAAGAAATAGATGACCTCAACAAACCAATCACAAGTAAAGGAATTGAATTAGTCATTCAAAAGCTTCCTAAAAAGAAAAGTCCAGGACCAGACGGCTTCACATGTGAATTCTACCAAACATTCCAGAAAGAATTAGTACCAACTCTCCTCAAACTCTTCAAAAAAATCGAAGTGGAGGGAAAACTACCTAATTCATTCTATGAAGCCAACATCACCCTCATTCCAAAACCAGGCAAAGATATTACAAAAAAAGAAAACTACAGACCAATCTCTCTAATGAATATAGATGCAAAAATCCTCAATAAAATTCTAGCAAATCGTATCCAACAACACATTAAAAGAATTATACATCATGACCAAGTAGGATTCATCCCAGGTATGCAAGGATGGTTCAACATAAGAAAATCAATTAATGTAGTACACCATATCAACAAATCAAAGCAGAAAAATCACATGATCATTTCAATTGATGCAGAGAAGGCATTTGACAAGATTCAACATCCTTTCCTGTTGAAAACACTTCAAAAGATAGGAATACAAGGGAACTTCCTTAAAATGATAGAGGGAATATATGAAAAACCCACAGCTAATATCATCCTCAATGGGGAAAAATTGAAAACTTTCCCCCTAAGATCAGGAACAAGACAAGGATGTCCACTATCACCACTATTATTCAACATTGTGTTGGAGGTTCTAGCCAGAGCAATTAGACAAGAAAAAGAAATACAAGGCATCAAAATTGGAAAGGAAGAAGTAAAACTATCACTGTTTGCAGACAATATGATACTATACGTCGAAAACCCAGAAAAATCCACAACAAAACTACTAGAGCTAAGAAATGAGTACAGCAAAGTAGCAGGTTACAAGATCAACATTCAAAAATCTGTAGCATTTCTATACACTAGTAATGAACAAGCTGAGGGGGAAATCAAGAAACGAATCCCATTTACAATTGCAACTGAAAGAATAAAATACCTAGGAATAAATTTAACTAAAGAGACAAAAAACCTATATAAAGAAAACTACAAAAAACTGCTAAAAGAAATCACAGAAGACCTAAATAGATGGAAGGGCATACCGTGTTCATGGATTGGAAGACTAAATATAGTTAAGATGTCAATCCTACCTAAATTGATCTACAGATTCAATGCAATACCAATAAAAATCCCAACAACTTACTTTTCAGAAATAGAAAAACCCTGGAAGGACAGGGTGCCCCGAATTGCTAAAAACATCTTGAGGAAAAAAAACGAAGCTGGAGGTCTCGCGCTGCCGGACTTTAAGGCATATTATGAAGCCACAGTGGTCAAAACAGCATGGTATTGGCATAAAGATAGATATATCGACCAATGGAATCGAATAGAGTGCTCAGATATAGACCCTCTCATCTATGGACATTTGATCTTTGATAAGGCAATCAAGCCAACTCACCTGGGACAGAACAGTCTCTTCAATAAATGGTGCCTAGAGAACTGGATATCCATATGCAAAAGAATGAAAGAAGACCCATATCTCACACCCTATACAAAAGTTAACTCAAAATGAATCAAAGATCTAAACATTAGGTCTAAGACCATAAAACAGTTAGAGGAAAATATAGGGAGATATCTTATGAATCTTACAACTGGAGGCGGTTTTATGGACCTTAAACCTAAAGCAAGAGCACTGAAGAAGGAAATAAATAAATGGGAGCTCCTCAAAATTAAACACTTTTGTGCATCAAAGAACTTCATCAAGAAAGTAGAAAGACAGCCTACACAATGGGAGATAATATTTGGAAATGGCATATCAGATAAAGGTCTAGTATCCAGAATTTATAAAGAGATTGTTCAACTCAACAGCAAAAAGACAGCCAACCCAATTACAAAATGGGAAAAAGACTTGAACAGACACCTACCAGAAGAGGAAATACAAATGGCCAAAAGGCACATGAAGAGATGCTCAATGTCCCTGGCCATTAGAGAAATGCAAATCAAAACCACAATGAGATATCATCTCACACCCACCAGAATGGCCATTATCAACAAAACAGAAAATGACAAGTGCTGGAGAGGATGCGGAGAAAGAGGCACACTTATCCACTGTTGGTGGGAATTTCAAATGGTGCAACCACTGTGGAAGGCAGTTTGGCGGTTCCTCAAAAAGCTGAATATAGAATTGCCATACGACCCAACAATAACATTGCTGTGTATCTACTCAAAGGACTTAAGGGCAAAGATACAAATGGACATTTGCACACCAATGTTTATAGCAGCGTTATTTACAATTGCAAAGAGATGGAAACAGCCGAAATCTCCATCAACAGAAGAGTGGCTAAACAAACTGTGGTATATACATACGATGGAATATTATGCAGCTTTAAGACAGGATAAACTCATGAAGCATGTGATAACGTGGATGGACCTAGAGAACATTATGCTGAGTGAGTCCAGCCAAAAACTAAAGGATAAATACTATATGGTCACACTGATGCGAACGGACATTCGAGAATAAACTTGGAATATGTCATTGGTAACAGAGTCCAGCAGGAGTTAGAAACAGGGTAAGATAATGAGTAATTGGAGCTGAAGGGATACAGACTGTGCAACAGGACTAGATACAAAAACTTAAAAATGGACAGCACAATAATACCTAATTGTAAAGTAATCATGTTAAAACACTGAATGAAGCTGCATCTGAGCTATAGGTTTTTGTTTTTGTTTTTGTTTGTTTGTTTTTTTTTACTATTATTATTACTTTTATTTCTTTTCTCTATATTAACATTCTATATCTTTTTCTGTTGTGTTGCTAGTTCTTTTAAACCGATGCAAATGTTCTAAGAAACGATCATGCATCTATGTGATGATGTTAAGAATTACTGATTGCATATGTAGAATGGTATGATTTCTAAATGTTGGGTTAATTTCTTTTTTTCCGTTAATTAATAAAAAAAACAAACAAAAAAAACTAGGAGAAGACATAGGGAAACTTCTTCAACACCTTGTATTAGGAGTAGTTTCTTAGACTTTACATCAAAAGCATGAGCAACAAAAGAAATAGATAATTGGTGGCTTAATCAAAATTTAAAACTTCTCTACGTCAAGGGACTTTTTCAAGAAAGTAAGAAAAAAAAACCTCAAGATGGTAATACTTGAAAACCATTTATCTGATAAGAGTTTACTATTCAGAATATGTAGAGAACTTCTCTATCTCAACAACATACACAACATACACAACCCAATTAAAAATGGGCCAAAGGATAGTGACCTACCAGACTCACGGCAACAATCTGGTAGCAATACCTGGGAGCCAATCAGATGCGGGGCTGGCAGAGGTAGGGTGGCCTGGGCTTGGCACTTGTACAGTTCCTGGCAACTGCAGGAGCAGCAGCGACATAGGGAAGGTTCTGGGCATCTCTCTTCCCCTTTAGCCTGAACTGGAGAAGCCATGCAGCTGGGTAGGTGGAGAATGGGAATTCTTTTAACCAGGATATGGAGACTATACAATCGCCAGGAGCACAAAGCTATTCTTGGACTGGAAATGCAGGGATAACTACTATCCTTTCCTGTTTTCTTTGAATTTGTACATACATCCCCTTCAATAGAAAGTAATATAGAAGAAATAGTCATTAATAATACATGTTTTCTAATGAGGGATATTGGTGGCCAAGAATCGCTTTATTCTTTCTGGAGCATTTACTTTACTAACACTGAATTTGTAATAGTTGTGGACAGTATGAGAAAGAATTTCTATAACTAGGGAAGAACTGTATAAAATATTAACACATGATTACCTAAGAAAAGCTGGATTGCTGATATTTGTTAGTAAAGAAGATGTTAAAGAATTTAAGACTGTATCAGAAATCTCCAAGTTTTTGAAGCCAAATTTTGTTAAAAATCCCCAGGGGCATATCTATGCATGCTGATCTCTAACAGGTGAGGGATTGTGCCAAGAATTTGAATGAATGATGTCATGATGTAAGATTAGATGATCTCTACTGACCTCTTCTCATAGACTTTATATAAACCAAGTGCTGGACTTTACCTGAAAGCTGTAACAATTAATGGTTTAGATATATTTACAAAAATTTAAGACAAGAAGAAAAATTAAGACAGGATCATTCATTTAAAAATAAAGATGAAGTCTCTCCCAATTTGTTTCTCATTAGTTCCTTCAAAAGTAAGATCTTAAAGCTGTGATTGACATTTTTCTCATAATCAGTATTCTCAGGACATTTTGTAGCCTGTGGTAAATATTATGGGAGAGGAAGGCATTGTTAACTTTAAGAGTTTTATTATCAATATAACCCTCCTTGTTTGAATGTTGTTCTCTTCTAGTTCCATTAAGTCAGAATACAGGTCAGGACAGATACTCAGTTTCCAGTATCTTTATTTATGAAAAGTATTTTGCATAAGGTTGTTGAAGCGGTATGTACCTCAGAAACCATGTTCTAAAATTTAATCCATTCCTGTGGGCGTGAATCCATTGCAAATAGAACCTTTTGATGAGGTTATTTCAATTAGGGTATGACCCACCTCAGTCAGGATAGGTCTTAATCGTTTTACTAGAGTCCTTTTTAAGAAAAATGAAATTCAAATGTATAGAGAGAGCCACCAAAGCAAGAAGTGGAAATGGAACCCAGAAGAGACCAGGAGATGCTGCCACGTGCCATCCCATGTAACAAGCTAAGGAACATGAGTTGCCAGCAGCCAGCCCCAGAATTTGTGTCTTTGGGAAGAAAGTAATGCCTTGATGATGCCTTAATTTGGACAGGAAACCATGAATGAATATGTTCCCATTGTTTTAGCCAAACCATTTCATGGTGTTTGCTTAATTAAGCAGCCTCAGAAATTAAAATAGATTTTAGTACCAGAAAAGTAGGGTGCTGCTGTTGCAAATATCAAAAATGGCTTTGGAATTGGATAATTGGTATAGGCTGGAATGTTTTTGAGCTGCTTTGCAGTAAAGGCCTATATTGCTTTGAAAAGACTATGTGTAGAAATACTGATGCTAAAGGTACTTCTGAAAAGGCCTTAGAAGGAAATGATGAGTGTATTTTTTGGAGACTAGGCAAGGTGTTCTTGTTTTAAAGTGGCAGAGAACTTGGTGAAAGTCTTTGCATCTGGTTTGGTTGATTTCTTGCTCCTTCACATTTTTGGTTCTTTTCTCTCTTTCCTCACTTTATGTCCTTTACCTTAACACAACCAGTCTTGCCGTATGTAATAGCTTATGCACTCTATTTCTCTTCCTTTTCTTCCAGGAATGTTTATATACAATACCTGTCAGAATTGCAGAGGTGAAAAATGATAGGAAATCTGGGGAACATTTAATTCAGACTTCATTCATTTATAGCATGCCTTCTAAGTGCAATACACTATGCCATTTTTTATAATTCATCTGGTTCTCTTTGAATTGCTTATGCCTTCGACTCTTCCCCAAATGCCCCAGCTTTACTGTCACCTACACAGCACTCCTCTGGCCTTCTATCCTTCTGGTCCTGTAAGGAGGAGATAGTTGGAGCCTGTTGTCCACTCTGTTTTTGAAACATTGCACTTTTTTTTTTTTTTGCATGGGCAGGTACCGGGAATCGAAACTGGGTCTCCAGCGTGGCAGGGGAGAACTCTGCCTGCTGAGCCACTGTGGCCTGCCCTGGAACATTGCACTTTTCTATGTTAGTGAAGTCTCTCTGTGCTATATCATTCACTCCATTTCTTTAGCTAAAACTTAAAAATCTACTATAGGCAAGTTGCTGGTGAACAAAGGATCTGTCCCAGGTCTCATTTTATATGGCACTTTTTTGCCGTATCCTATAGGAAGTCAATTAGCTCTTCTTGCTTCATATTCAACTCATCTACTTTTAATCCTTAACTTTCAGAGGTCCTAATTAATAATGGCACAGCCATCAACTTAGTGACTGGGAACCCATAATTACAATTATGCCCAGAGCACAAAATTCACCCTCATGTAGAGATTATCAACTACCTATTTAAGGAGTTGCATATCTTATACATATCAGACTGTGCCTAATTCAAAGCAGGACAGACCAATTCATTGTCAGCCATCTGTTTGCTTTAATGTTAGATGCCCAAATCTGATTTTTATAAAATAATGATTATAAGTAGTTATTGAAGAATTAAGTAAATGTGGTAGGGAATTGTTAATATAATGCTAGTTGATGTAGTAAATGATACATTAACAGTAAATCATTCCTGTTTAAAAAATAAACCGTTCCTATAACAAAGGAATAGGTTGAACCGACAGTAATGAGGATTTACTGTGTCTTAGGCACTTTCCTAAACTCTTATGCATCAACTCATTACATCCTCATAAAAATCTTATGAGGTAGATGCTACTGTTTTCTGTCTAGATAAGGCAATGAAAGTAAAAAGGTTAAGTAATTTGTCTAAAGTTGACAGCTAGAATATGTCAGAATCTCGATTTGAATTCAGGAGATCTTATTTTTGAATTGGATTACTATTTAATTATACTTTAAGATTATAGATTGGTTTTAGTGAGAGACAATTTCTTATTTTTCAGTTTTAGATATTAGCAGTATTAGCCACTATGTAAATATTTGAGTCATAGCAAAAGGGACCCTGTTAAGAACTCAGTTAAAATCTCCTTTTATGTGATAAACTGATATTTTTAGTTTTCTTTACAGTGTGATGGGTTGTTATTTGTGAGTGATGAAATTCATTATATAAGTTCAAATTACTCTGGTGTGTTTACAGGTGGTTGCTGTGTATGGAACTTTATCAGATTTGCTTTCTGTGGCCAGCAGTAAACTCGGCATAAAAGCCACCAGTGTGTATAATGGGAAAGGTGGACTGATTGATGATATTGCTTTGATCAGGTAATTTTCACCTTTTTTAAGTGGTCAACTCACAGTGTGCCCTTGGCTTCTTAGCGCCATGTTGTTTCCCTTAAGCAGTAATTTAATCAGTGTTAAGTTAACAGGATTTATCTCCAGTAATTGCCTAAATTTGTTGTATGGAATTTAAATTTTTGGGACTATGGCATAGTGATCAGATAGAAAATCCTGAGTATATTTCAGTAGACTGATAACCAAATACAAACTCTGCAGAAAGACTGTGAAATATTTTTCTTTATGTTACTAGAGATGGATTTAAGCCTTGCATTTTTGGGGGGTAGGGGTGGGGAATGGTATGTGGTAATACTTACATTTTTTAAGTTAAAAATATAATTGATCGCTTTATTTTATATGCCACTTGCATATGGTTAAGTTCATTTCCTAAGAATGCTTTTAATTTTATAAGCATTCCAGAGACCTGTTTTTGTGAAAACTTGCTAAATATTATGATGCGATTTTTTTCCTGTCCCTGCAATTTTTTTTTATTGTGAAAAATAACATATATACAAAAAAAAGAAATTTCATAGCACACTGCAATAATTAGTTGTAGGACAGATTTCAATATTTAATATGGGTTGTAGTTCCACAATTTTAGGTTTCTACTTCTAGCTGCTCCAAAAGAAATATCAGTATAATGTTTCTACAGTTAAACTCCTTTGTTAAACGCTACCTTCTCTGTGTAACTCCACCATCACCTTTGATCTTTCACCCAATCTTTAGGATTATTTTGGCTATACCCATTCTAACATTTTCATATTGGAAGGGGCTGTCGATAATAGGAGTAGGGGGATGGAACTAGTTGATGTTCTGGAGAGGCTGGCCCCTCTGGGTTTCAGGATTTATCTGGTCTAGGAGCCCAATTATGAGAACAATTTTAAGTACGGTTATTCACCAGTGATCCACCATGATGGTGTGTTTGTTTGTTTAGTTTGTTTTGTTTCTAATAACCCAGGCTGTTTTATCTCTTTTAAACAAGTTTCTAGTTCACCTTCCTTTATCCTTGTAGGATCATAGAATTTGGGAAAAGGAAGAGAGTTAAAGAAGATGGGGAAGGAAACACCAATTAAGTACTGACCATATTCCAACTATGTTATGAATGCTTTACTTGAATTATTTCAATTGGTGAAGCATGATTTTCTTTATTGCTGGTGTGATGATACTAGTGATCTAAATTTTAGTAGTATATATAAAGTTTAAGTCCAGGTTTGAATGAACTTTCAATATAGTATACTGCCCTAGAAGTTAGCAGTTCCAGTCCTTTCATGTTACAAACAAGGAAACAAAGCATCTGAGGAATGACTTACATAGGTCCTACAACTTAGTAGTTGATTTGTGTTCATGAAATTAAAAAGTATTTTTCTACTAATCTAAAACAGTTAACTGGCATGGTGAAAATAGACTGCATTTCAGATACAGATAAATTAGAATTTCTTAGTTTTTCAGTATCCATCTCCTAGATTCTTTTTGTTTCTATGGATAACTGAGTCACACTGTTGAATGAGCCACATGAACCTAATTTTTTCCTTAACAAACACAGACTCTGCTTCTAAGAAAAGCTCAATGTATTCCTCTGTTCGCAAGAAATAAAAACTTCTACAACATAGAAGGTCATAACTGAAGTCTTCTGAGCTATAAAATCTTTACCTTTTAAACAGTTTTCACAATATAGTCTCTAATCAATTATTTATACTAACAGGACGGTTTGAGAGAAGGATAGGGGAGATTAACACTGCTAATCCAGAGTTCCATGTTATGTCCAATCATTCACATTTCTCTGTACAGTGGGCAAGTGTTTACAGCAGTTACTTTTCCAACTATATATTTCCTAGATTTAATATATGAAAATTTATTTGCATTTCCAGAGCACAGAGCTGCTGATGATTTGGGAGTAAGCCCCAATAATTTATCAGTAAACAATTAAAGCAAAAAAAAAAAAAGAAAAGCTGTCTCTGGCATTAGTCATGTCCTCTGAGCATAACAATACATTTTTTAACTGATAAGAAATCTGAATTCAAATAATTTGTATAGTGGGCTCTTTTTTTTTTCCATGTCAAAGGTACTTTCATGTGTATGATCTCATTGGAATGTAAATCCAAAGTTAAGGCAGTTAAGTCAGGGTGTTAAATAAAGCACCAGAGACTTAGTTGGTTCTCTGCATTATAGATTTATAATAAGACCTATCTTCTATAAACTTTTAAGGAGTAATTACTATAGTTAGCAGAAATTAATGTGATTTCTGGATTTTGATGATGGCTTTTTAAATTTTAATTTCCCCAGGGATGATGATGTTTTGTTTGTGTGTGAAGGAGAACCATTTATTGGTAAGTGACTCCCTTAAAAGCCATTTTTGTCTTCCAAAATAAAAAAAAGATGAAATGGTAAATATTTTACATGAGGTTATTAAGCTTAACATTTAAAAGGATCTTATGACAGTATTCAAATTTTCATACTTCTTCTGGAGTGTCAAAGAACTCCTCTTCCACAATTTGGAAGTTCGAAGAACTCCTCCTTCACAACGCTGAAATTCAGGCTTTGTTCGAGATGTGGCTGTAGCTCATTGATCTAAACTGTCAAAGATGGACAGTTCCACTTGTGAACAAGAAACTTTCCATTGGGGTGTCAGCAAAACTTGCTAGGATATGAGTGTCACTAGGCCAGCCATGCCATAGGCTCAAGAAGAAAACTAGGAAGAGAAGCCCCTTCCTCTTGCAGTGTCCCTACTGTGCCCCTTACTGACAAAAAGCCTAAATTGCAGCAGCTGGAAAAGGAGAAATGTTTACCTGGTCCAGCTCCAATATCATAAAACAGAAAGAAATAGCTTTGAATCTTAGAAACAGGAAATTGTCAATTGGCACATCCATAGAAAGTTGGCCCAGGATAAGGAGACAGGCCAAAGAAGGTGAAGAGAGTTTCATGTGATGTGTGTGTTGGAGGTGGGGGCAAGTAAGGCAGCCCAGTATGGGATGTCAGACTACCTTGTAGATGAGGAGATGAGGTAGGTGAGAAGGGAGTCCATGTGGTGACAAGGCCACCCAAACCACAATATTAGAAGCCAAGTAGATGTGTAGGGCATTCACATGTAGAGGTAATCTGGCATGAGGAGTCATGTCTCAAACAGGGTGAAGGGGGAGTCTATGCATAAATAAATAAATATATTTAGAATAATGGAAGTAATATTTTTCACTGTCAGAGAAGGGAGCTACAGATATGGAAAGGAAGAAAATTAGAGTGAACCCTGTGGCATTGAACTGGATTTGGAAGTATCAGTGTAAACTTTTGGTTTTCAGTAAATAGGTAGGTATGTAGGTAGGTGATTAGGTAGTTCACTTTGTATTGGTTTTCAATATAGATAGATAGATATAAAAATAAATATATTTGTAAATGTGTATACATATATGTATTCTTTACTTCTGTCTATTATGAGGACCTGGAAGCAGCAACAACCCAAGAGCAATGAATACATCTCATACCCAGATATTTATATATAAAATACATTATCATATAACTATATATGATAAAAATTTATTTTTTTATATATGTCACATAATATAGAGATAAACTGTATTTATATGTGTTCATATGGGTTTATAAACGGTTTATATACATGATTATAGGGATTTTACTTAACTCTTCTAAATCTTACATCTGTGTCTCCTTTCTTTAGAATCAGTAATCCTAGTTCTCAGGACATAGGGAATGGTAGAATTATAATACCACAGGATTGCTCATTTTCTCCATCCCGCACAAGACACATAAAAATATCAGAATAAATTTTCAGCATAAATATGATTAATAAAAACAAACTTTTTTTGCACATGTTCATTCCTTTCTCCCCTTACTTTAAAAGATAATTGTACTGTTTCTATATTGTCATAGTATATAGCTATTATATACTATATTCTCCCTTTTAACCCTGTTTTAGTCTCACTCTTTGATGTGTTTTTAATGCACACCTTGAGTCTTTATGGTGATGTCTTTAGTGGTCATCTGAAATTTGTTCTGTAGTGGATTCCTCAGAAAGGACTTGTGAGAACAATATTCTCTATCTTGCATGTTGATAACAGTGGCTTTTAAACTTGAAAGTCATTTTGACTGGATATAAATCACGTGTTAAAACTTAACCAAATTCTAAACTTTATGTGTAGTTTGTTGAGTGTCAATTATACCTCAATGAAACTGTTAAAAATCCTTGGTTCACATATTCTTTACTTAAATTTCTTAAATATGTTACTCCATTTTATTTGGCATAAAGTGTTGGAGTTGAAAAATCTGATGACAATCTGAACTTTCTTTTATGAGATGAAATGTTTTTTCCTGTTTACACAAAGGATTTTTCTTTCTTTAAAATACAGTAACTATAGTAGTCTTGGTGCTCTGGATTGATTTTCTTAAGTACATGATGGGCCCTTGCAATATGAAATTTCAGATCATTTTTGCAACTTCAGAAAAGTTTTCTTGATATTAACTTTTGTATTTATTTTGTAGCTTGTTTTATCTTTTTCTTTCATGACTCCTATTGTATGTTTGTTGGATCTTCTACATTTATCTTCTGTATTTGAAAACTTCTATCATCTTTTTCATCTCTTCATTTCTTTTTGATTTGTGAAATATTCTTTTTCATTTTTTATTTCCTTTAAGGCATTATCTGTTGTATTTACTCATTTTTGTGCTTCTTCTTGTTTAGTCTTCATTTCAAAGATGTGTTTTTCTTTTAGTTCTAATTTCCTGGGTTCTTATACCTCATTTATGAATTTTGTCATTCTGATTTATTTTGATCCTTTATAACTTTTGTTTATTTCTTTTACTGTGATTTGGAAAATTAGATTATAGTTTTTTCTATTTGTGGACTTATCTTTCTCTCATGTTTTCACTGACTATGCGGATATAATTATGATCATTATTATTCTCTTGTATTCTTTTAATAACTTTGATGGGATTTTACTGCAGTCCTTTACTTTTGCTCAGTTTTACATGAAATTTGTTTTCTTTAACCTAGAGAGGGAAGGCTGACTTAGGAAAGTTATGTCTCTAGATTTCCTTCTTACGTTGTTTTTTGTGAAGTGTTTAAAAATATATGGTATATTTTGGTCTCAGACATCCTTAACTTTTATTTGGACTCTTTCTCTTTTGTCTCTATTATCTCTGCCCTCCTTCCTTGAATTCTGTTCCCAACATCTTATCCTCAATGGGGTTTGTCTTAGAAGGGAGTTTTGGCTTACTGGTTTTGAGAATTAATTTATAGCTCCTTCAGATTTTACTGCAAACCACTTCTGTCACCTGCTTTTGGAATGGGCATACCCCTCCCATTTCCAGCCTGCTGTTCTTAAACTGACTTGGTGAGTTTTGAAATGAATGTCTATTGATTATTTTGGAGTTCTCAGGTTTGTCACATATCTTGTTTCTTCTCTCTGCTTTTTCCTTTACAGATGCTGACATTGTACTACTCTTATAGTTGTCAGTCCTTATATGAGAATACCTAACAACTAGCTTTGATTTAGATACTGTCGATGGGTTTGGGTTTTGCTGCCCTAGTAACTCTGGTATAGTTTTATGCATGTATTTTGGCTTGAAAAAGTATGCCGTTGTTATCTCCCTAGAAACCCCAGTCTTAATATTTTTATTATTTCTCCATGTCATCTCTAGATCCTCAGACAGATTCTAAACCACCTGAAGGACTGACAGGATCCCACACAGACTGGCTAACATTAAATGTTGGAGGGCGGTACTTTACAACTACACGGTAGGTGCGTGTGCATGTGTGAGAGAGAGAGACTATCATTTATTCTTTCCTTCAGTTTGCTGTTCTTCTTTGAAAAAGCCTTCAAATGCTGTTGAAATATACAATGTGATCTGAAACCATTTTTGAGAAAGACTTTTTTTAAGGAAAAAAGTAGAAAATGGTTCACAAGTCTTTCCCAGAAAAAGCATGAAAAGCATGAATTTAATGTTTTAAAACATGCTTTTTAGATATCAAGTAATATACATATACAGTACAAGTAGTAATTAACGATACTCAAACTGGTAGAGTATACGACTGCTTATGTTAAAGAGATCAGACAAATGTAAGTTTTGATGATCAAGAGCATTGTGATACAATAGCTAGCTATAAGGGTAGGTTAGTATGTAAGTTAAAGGAAGCTAAATCAAGATTTAAATCAAGGGAATTGCCGAATTAGAAAGAATTTTGATAAATAGCAACTTACTGCACGTTTTTGTTTCCCAGCATTATTCCTACCAGGTTATAGCATGCATCTTTTTGAGAGAGCAACTGAGATCGAGTATACTCTTGACTTAAATATGTTTCTTTATAAAGACAAATGGAGAAATCAATTTTTTTCCCTGAATTCTTAGGAGCACTTTAGTGAATAAAGAGCCTGATAGTATGCTGGCCCACATGTTTAAAGACAAAGGTGAGTGAAGCACATTGTTTGCATATGTTGTGTGGTCTAATTGTATCTGTTTTAACTCTGTAACTCCTGTCCTTCTGTACTTTTTAATGATATCAGTAGTTTTTATAAGGGTAAAACTTATAAGTATATTATATAATTTTTATTCCATAAATTTCTAACTTTGTTTTTGTTTATGGAAACTTTCTTCATTTTAATGATAACAGATGTCTGGGGAAATAAGCAAGATCATAGAGGAGCTTTCTTAATTGACCGAAGTCCTGAGTACTTTGAACCCATTTTGAACTATTTGCGTCATGGACAGCTCATTGTAAATGATGGCATTAATTTATTGGGTGAGTTTTCAATATAATTATTTAAATTTCTATAAGTTTAGGATTTTCAGTTTGTTTTCAAGTTACCTCGTAATACACAGTGTATTTTCTGAAAATGAAAGTATGTCTTTTCCATTTTTTAAACTAAATGTTTTCACATATATATGAGTATATACACAGGTGGATAGTCTTTCAGGTAGTATTTTGTATTTGTGGCTATATGGCTAACCTGTAAATTTCAAATTTTAGCCTCTATATAGATGCAGATTATATCAAATGGGACTTTAAACAATTTTTTTTTCAAAATATAATTGTGACTGTGATTTGGCTTCAAATTATGGATCTTAACATTTGTAATACTTTGTTAAGCTGCCAGAATACAATGTGCCAGAAATGGAATGGCTTTTTAAAAGGAAATGTAATCAGCTACATGTTTTATAGTTCTAAGGCCATAAATATGTCCCAACGAAAGCATCCAGAAAGAGATACCTTGCCTTAAGGAAGGGTGGTCTGGGAAGGCACATGATTGGTGTCTGCTAGACCTTGTTCTCAATTCAGTTGCTTCCAGCTTCTGATGCCAGTGGTTTCCTCTCTAAGTGTCTGTGATCATTCCTTTAGCTGCTCCAGTATTAAACTCTGGGTTTCATCTTTTAGCTTAGCATCTGCCAGGGCTGGAGATTTCTTCTCTTCAGGTTCTGGCTATTTCTGTCTCGATTTCCAAATGTGTCATCAAAAACATCAAAATGTTTTCCCTTTTAAAGGACTCTGGTAAACTAATCAGTACCCACCTTGAATGGGCAGAGTCACATCTCCATCTAATCAAAAGGTCACACCCACAATTGGGTATGTCATGTCTCTGTGGAGATAATCTAATCAAAAGTTTACACCCTATCATATTGAATCAAGATTAAAAGAAACGGCTGCTCCTGCAAGATTGGATCAGGATTAAAACATGGCTTTTCTGGGGTACATAATAGCTTCAAACAAGCACATCATATTATTGAGGAATAGAGTGTTCTGTGGGGAAACCGTGCTTTGGAATCATAAGACTTAGAGTTCCAACTCTACAACTTTCTAGATTAACTTGGGAAAAGTCACTTTATCTCTCTGATCCCCCTTTGAAAACGGGTGTTAAAAATGCCCTCACCCATACCTATTTCACAAGTTTTTTGTGACATTTTATGGAGAGGATGTAAATGAAAGACAGCCCTTATAAAGTATTCAAAATCTTATAGGCCTCCAAGTGAATTGGGTATGATGTTAGTAGTTAAGGGATGGTAGGGATTGTGGCTATTTTGAGTGCATAAGCCCACTCAGCTTCAGTAGATTATCACCATATGGAATGTGGACTTTGGGAGCTATAGCCTTGATTTAAAAAAGAGAGCTGGAAATCTAACATTTCGATGTGGAATTTTCTGATTTTGGAAACACTATAGGCTAGAGTTGTTAGTTTACAGTCTCTGTAATTAAAAAATGAAATACTCAACAGCTTTTATTGTTGCTATATTAAACTTCATATTCCTTTAAAGCTTACCAAATGCAAGGAAAAAAACATTATTTTATCCTTTCAGTAAGCTTCATCACCCTTTGTAACTAAATTCTTCCTCCTTTTTTTTAACGTTCTACCAGAACTGTTGCTTTAAACCCTATATTACCTTTTTAAATTTCATTCTTTCTACAGAAATTATTTTAAAAAATGACTCCAGTTTTATAGCAGTCCTTTTCTCTTCAGTACCTGTATTGCAGTGCAGTTTTTTCCATTTTAATCGCCCCCTCTTCTCCTGAGTACATTTTGAATCTTAACTTTAAACGTCCTATAACCACTTAAAAGTTAACATGAGAAAATACCTCACTTAGTTTTTTCCATTCCTTCCATCATTGATAGCACTATGTATCCTCCTTATCTAGAAAATAACATGCTCTTTCAGACTTCGGCAATCCATTGTCTACAAATTGCCTGCCCCAAATAATTAATGTGCTTTAAAATAATGAACAGTAATTTGTTTTTCTTCTCACTTATTTAAATGGTTTTATGTCTTACTTTCCCTAGTTTGTACTTTCATCAGTGAATATTTTTTGTTTACCTTATTTCCTTTTGGTCCCTGCCTTTAATGATCTCTTTTTTTTTTTCCTCTGAATCCTGTCTTCCTTTCTTTCACTGGTCTTCAAAACCCTCTTTCCTGACTTTAGTCACCTTTTTTCTACCTTCCAGCCAAATCCCATTTCAGTCCAATTATTCTATTAACTTGAGTACTTTTCTAGCATTTCTATAAATTTTCCCTGAAGCTGACATAAATTTTCTGAACCCTGTATACTAATTTGATATAGTTAAAAGAGAATAGTTTCCTGTGTTAGAAAACATAGAAGTTAATAGTAATCATAACAATCTTTGAAAATTTACCAAGTGTCAAACATTATACCAAATAATAGGTTTGCATTATCTCATTTAATACTTCTAAAAACTTGAGGAACGTATTAATATCTCTTCCACAAATGTGTAGACTTAGGTTGAGGGAGAGAGATTAAGTAATTTCTCTTGCAACAAAATGGTAGTGAGGGGTAGAACTAGGATTCAAATTTAAATTTGACTGGTACTAATACAAGATACGCTAAATATTTCTTTCTTTCCTCTACTATCCTCCGTGGATGTCTTATGTATTTTTAAGGCCTTTCTGGAAGTTTTTAGATAAAAATTCTTCCCATATTTGCTGTGAGGTTCTGTTTTATTCAGATGGCCTTGGCAAACAGAATAAGGCCCATGAGAACCCCTTCTATGGTAGGTTTCTACCAGGAACAGATGTCGCAGTATGGCTGTCCTTCATGAGGAATGCAGAGATTGAACCACTCTGTTAAGGGACTGGAAAGCATTATGCCAGAGTGACTCCTTGAGCAATACGCTGTAAATTAGGTGACCTTTGGCAGTTAGAATACTGGAGGTGGAGTTTGGGTTTTCGCAGAAAAGATAGCATTATTCTTCCCAAATAATTGCTTACAGCTTTCTATATTTCTGTCTAATTATGTTTCTGATTAAAAATTTCCCTTATATATTTGTTACCCTTATTAACGGGGATCCTTTGAAGGGAGGAATTATGCGTTTTCATTTTCTTTGTAATTCCTGAGTCCTTAGTAGTTTTTTACCAAGTAGATTCAGCTAAGGACTGAAGCCTGTATTTAAAAGATAGTAGATCTTGCAGACTCAGTGGGTTACTGCTTGTTTTCAGCTGAAAAGCCAGACAGCACCTCACTTCCAAGATGAAATCCTACTTCCTTCCCCTAGCCAACTGCTTCCAGTTTAGCCTTGCCAACTACTTGGTCTTTTGAAAAGCCCTTCCTTTCCAGTGGCACCTCTCCTGGGAAATCTAAGTAAAACCCTGTAAGAACTAATCCCTTTTTCACTCACATGCCAATTGGCCTCTCTTTAGCACATCATCTTGAATTTTACTTATTTTGCATTCCCAACATAGTCCACTGCCTGACATACAGTACATCTGATAATTATGCAAGTTGACTGATAAGGGCTCTAAAACAATTTGTTAACAACTATAACAAATTATAGTTTGTTATATATAGCACTCTCTGTGCTGAACAGAGAGTCTGGTATATGAAGGATACTTACATATATATATGTATATTTATATATATATATATATATATATATATTTGTATATGTGTATATATTTTTTTCAGTGAAAAAACGGATGAATCATCTAGTCCAACTCATCTGTTTTTTGACAGATGAAGAAAGGGGGCCCCCATGGGATTAAATGACCTTGCCTGAACCAGCCATGGACTTCCCACCTCGAATGCCCTTTCTTATCCCGTCACCTATATAGACGAAGTTAGCTAGAAAATTGCTCTTGTAGGGTCATGCTCTTTTTTGCAGATGTTCCCAAACATAGTCATCAGGAATTTGTAATGGCTTGCAGTAAAAAATACTACATTTTTATGAAGCTAAGTTTAATCAATTTAAAGGTAGGTATCCTTTATTAGGAAAAAAAAAAAAGATAGTGGATCCCCAATTTATTTCTACGTATTCTGATGAAGATTTTTTTTTACCATATTAAGAAAAGTAAATGATAAGTGAAATCCCTGTTATCATTTTGGAAATATTTTTTTGGTTGATTCTCTTATAGGAAAGGTTTTGGAATTAAACTTTTGACATTTTTCATGTAGCTAACCTTTTAAAATTAATTTCCATAACTTTCTGAATCTGTAAGTAAAGATACTTGTGACAAACCTATTTGGTCCAGCTCCATTAAAAAGTCAGTGAAAAGTAAGGATTAGGTAAACTAATCATTTTTATTAGAATCACAATCAAATCTCTTAAGCAGTTATTCTACACACTGTGATATTAGGATTTCTTGCCTCTGGCCTATTTAAAGTAATTACCAGAAATGATTTTGCTGTATGGAAGACTTTCATTCTAATTAATTAGCTTTCTTTTTTTTTCTTTTGTAGAATGTAAACTATTTAGAAAACCTTCTTTTACATAATTTAAAATATTCTATATTTATGTTCCAAGCATAAATTATTTTTCTCTTATATTGAGTGCTTGTTGAATTTCAGTTCCACTGTGAGGATTTATCATAAAGAATTCTATAAACATTAAAATGAATAGGTTTCTGAAAAATCAAATAATATTTTTTTCTGATAGGTGTATTAGAAGAAGCCAGATTTTTTGGTATTGACTCATTGATTGAACACCTTGAAGTGGCAATAAAGGTAAAGCTTTTTGTACACTAGTAGACGTTGCATTTATTGTAGCTATCTCCAAAAATGCCTCACTAATTTCTTAATATCTTTTTCAAGAATTCTCAACCACCAGAGGATCATTCACCAATATCCCGAAAGGAATTTGTCCGGTTTCTACTAGCTACTCCAACTAAATCAGAATTGCGTTGCCAGGTATTTAAATCAGAATTTTATACAACTTATTTGTATTTGTGAATGATGTTTTACGTTCTTTGGGGTTTTTTTTTTTGTGCCTTATTTTCATTTATCATGCAAGATATAATTTAATTATGGATCACAGCATATTTTTAAATCTAATGTCTTATGCAGCTGTTTTGGAGTAGTACAGAGAAATTGCAGCAATTAAAATAAAAATTCAGTTGTTTCTTCAGTTACTATGTATAGACAGTGGCAGATATTTTTATTTTTATATATTGTAGCATATTTTCAAAATCACAATGCACAGTTTTTTGATAAAACTCTTAAATTATGTAATTAATAAGATAATTTAAAAATATTTAGGCTCACCTAAATTAACACATATCTACAGATGTGTGATTAACAAAGATCCTTCCTTGGAAACTTCTGCACATGAATATAGCCAGCTTCATTCTAGTGTATGTATAAAGGTTCTTTTACCAGGAATCCATTAAAGGCCCTTATTTTATGTACCTACATTCCATCATGTTTCATAATAAATTCCAAGTGACTGAACTTCAATTCCTTTTAAAAACTTGATGGCTTGCTATAATAATTAAATGTAAAACAGATTGCTTAAATATTTTGACCATTTGTGTTTTTTAATTTTAGGGTTTAAACTTCAGTGGTGCTGATCTTTCTCGTTTGGATCTTCGGTACATTAACTTCAAAATGGCCAATTTAAGCCGCTGCAATCTCGCACATGCTAATCTGTGCTGTGCAAACCTTGAACGAGCTGATCTCTCTGGATCAGTACTTGATGTAAGAATCATTTTTGGCTAAAAGAAAAAATAGATCTTTAGTCTACTTATAAGAGTGTCAAAGAGTAGCAATTATATCTCTTACTGGTATACTTGAAAACAGACAGTATACTACGTTGATGATAAAACTTAAGCCTGTAAAATGAAATAGGTTGTTTTTGCTACTTTTACATCCTTGATTAAACATAGCCTGGAAGGCATAGCAACTAATAAAAAATTAGATTATGATCTCCTCAGTATAGTATATTTTATTTATCAGAACTTCTATAAAGCTAAAAACTAGGACCTTTGAAATCTTCTATTCAGCCTTATTTCTGGCTTCTAATACACCTATCAGAAAAAATTATTGATTTTTACAGAAACCTATTCGTTTTAATGTTTATAAAGTTCTTTATGATAAATCCTCATGGTGGAATTGAAATTTAACAGGAGGAAATAGGAATAGGAAAATGTTATTGCTCTAAAAGTATTTGGCAGAGATATTTTGAAATAAATATAGTGGGCATCATTCTGGCAATTAACATCTTAATTATTCTCTCTCTCGGCAATTAACATCTTATCTCTCTCTCTCTGCATATGTGTATGTATGCACATGTGTATATGTGTATATATATACGTATATATTTATGTAACAGTTACCTATGTTATTGAGGTTAAAGGGCATATGCAGAACCAACAGTGAAATCCACTGATCTCTAACAGCTTTAAGCTTCTTAATACTGAGGTCCATAAATTTATACCTTTTGAATTAACAGCACCTAGTATAGCACCTTACTTTTGGTAGTTACTCAGTAAATGTTTATTAAATTATCATAATTTTGATGTATTCGTTAGTTGCAGCCTGTTTTCCCATGAAGCTTATATCAGAGCTCATAACAAAATCTGCCGGTATACATTTCAGTTACTTTCATACCCTTATTCTTTCTTACAGTGAAAGTTCAAATCAGCAGCAAAATAGTCAAAAGGCTAACAGCATAAGGAAAAAACGTGAAGGAGTTAGTCTTTAGGTAATAAATAAAATGTTGTGAGGCAGTTTGGCTCATTTTTTTTTCTTGTGATTAGGTGTTTTTTTAAAAACATTTTTATTGTGAAATATATATGTATACAAAAAAAGATAAATTTCAAAATACATTTTAACAAGAAGTTTTAGAACAAATTGCAAAGTACAGTATAGATTGCAATTCTACCATTTCAGGTATTTCCTTCTAGCTGCTCTAAGACACTAGAAACTAAAAAGAAATATTAGTATAATGAACCAGTAGTCATACTCATTTGTTAAATCCTATCTTCTCTTTTATAACTCCTCCTTCTTTGATTCTTATTTGGGCAATGACCATTCTAACTTCATCATGTTATATTATGGGGAACAGGAATGCAATTGGTTGATACTCTTGGAGGGAATGGTAACTCTGAATTTCAGGGCTTATCTGACCTAGCAACTATTTGAAGATTGTATTTCTGAAAAATAAACTTAGTGAGGAGAGCTTTTTATAGACTCTCAATTAGAGCCCTGGGTATTCTTTAGGGTTTACAGGAATACTGTAAGGCTAATTACCATGGTTATTAGCAATATCTAGCTAAAGTTTGCATAAGAGTAACCTCCAGAATAGCCTCTCGACTCTATTTGAAATCTCTTAGCCACTGATACCTTATTTTGTTACATTTCTTTTCCCCTTTTTGGTCAGATAGGTATTGTTGACCCCATGGTACCAGGGTCAGGCTCATCCCTGGTTGGTTGGTTTTTGTTAAGAACAAAAAAAGAAAAGAAACAGACTGGCTAGTCAGTATAACTGGTTTTGAGTTCTATTTAATTATAGTATTATTGTGAACCTGAGCCATAATTTTCTTATATAAGGTGAAACTCATAATACCTACTCTTTCCATATCACATAGTTTATACTTGATAAACTAAGGTGCTTTAGAATTGTGAGGTTAATTATTAAGAAGAAAAATGGCTATTTTCACAATGGGTTTGCCACAAATGTCATGAAAACCATGCCATGAAAACCATCACTATATCTTAAGCCAAAATAGGAAAGGAGAAGATTCATATCCACAGTGTTGTTATTGGACACGTACATTCAGGCAAGTCCCACCACTACTAGCCATCTGATCTATAGATGTGATGGAATCGACAAAAGAACCATTGAAAAATTTGAGAAGGAGGCTGCTGACGTGGGAAAGGAGTCCCATTAAGTATGCCTGGGTTTTGGATAAACTGAAAGCTGAACATGAGTGTGGTATCACCATTGATATCTCCCTATAGAAATTTGAGACCAGTAAGTATTATGTGACCATCATTGATGCCCCAGGACACAGAGACTTTATTAAAAATGATTATAGGCACATCTCAGGCTGACTGTGCTGTCCTGCTTGTTGCTGCTGATGTTGGTGAATTTGAAGCTGATATTTCCAAGAATGGGCAGACTTGTGAGCATGCCGTTCTGGCTTACACACTGGGTGTGAAACAGCTAATAGTTGGTGTTAATACAATGGATTCCACTGAGCTACCCTACAGTCAGAAGAGATGTGAGGAAGTCGTTAAGGAAGTCAGCACCTACATTAAGAAAATTGGCTACAATTCTGACATAGTAGCATTTGTGCCAATTTCTGGTTGGAATGGTGACAACAGGCTGGAGCCAAGTTTTAATATGCTTTGGTTCAGGGATGGGAAATCACCTGCTAAGGGTGGTAATGCCAGTGGAATCATGCTGCTTGAAGGTCTGGATTTCATCCTGCTACCTACTTATCCAACTGACAAGCCCTTGCATCTGCCTCTTCAGGATGTCTACAGAATTGGTGATATTGGTACTGTGCCTGTGGGCTGAGTGGAGACTGTTGTTCTCAAACTGGGCATGGTAGTCACCTTTGTTCCAGTCAACGTTACAACTGAAGTCAAGTCTGTTGAAATGCACTATGGAACTCTTCCTAGGAACAATGTGGGCTTCAGTGTCAAGAACGTGTCTGTAAAAGATGTTTTTCATGGCAGTGTGACTGGTACCAGCAACAATTACCCACCAATGGAAGCAGCTGGCTCCAAGATTATCCTGAACCATCCAGGCCAAATCAGTGCTAGCTATGCATCGTGTGTTGGACTGTCACACAGCTCATATGCTTGCAAATTTGCCAACTGAAGGAGAAGATCGATCGCTGTTCTGGCAAGAAGTTAGAAGATGGCCCCAAATTCCTGAAATCTAGTGATGCTGCCATCATTGATTTGATTCTTGGCAAGTGCATGTGTGTTGAGAGCTTCTCTGACTATTCTCATCTGGGTTGTTTTGCTGTTCATGACATGAGACAAACAGTTGCTATGGATGTCATTAAGGCAGTGGACAAAGAAGGCTGCTGGAGCTGGCAAGATCACCAAGTCTGCCCAGAAAGCTCAGAAAGCTGAATGAATGTTACCCATAACACCTGCCACCCAAGTCTTAATCAGGGTGGAAGAACATTCTCAGAACTGGTTGTCTAAATTGGCCATGTAAGTTTAATAGTAAAAGACTGATTAATGATAATAATGCATCATAAAACCTTCAGAAGGAAATGAGTGTTTTGTGAAGCATTTGTTTTTGTGTGGCAGTTTTAAGTTACTAGTTTTTAAAATCAGTACTTTTTAAATTTAAGAAAACAATGACCAAAAATCTGTCACAGAATTTTGAGACCCATTAAAACAAAGTTTAATGTTTAAAAAAAAAAAAAGAAGAAAAATGGCTTATGTTGGAGAGTCATTGCCAAGAATGAATAGGGCTGTGAGAATCAAAACTAATTTCTAATTTTCCTTGACATTTGAAGATAGGTGCTAATTAATAGCTGTATATATGCAGTGTCTACAAAATAAGATGCTTGCAAGAACTCTGCCACATAGGACTCACCTAATGGTTCTTACTGAACTTCTCACCCAATTTATACCTTTGTTTCTTTCCCTCATGGTTAGTGAATATTTTCCCACAGGAACCATCCAATTCTGCTCTAAACCAATGTGACCTCTCAGTTGTTGTCCCTGTGTCTGTGCTGCACTCTTTTGGCAGCATGCTTTAAAGTGTTTCTTCTACATGCTCTGCCTCCCAGTATTGATATTATTTTGCTGCATAGAAGCTGTTATAATACTCTGCCTGTTCCCTATCTATTGCATATTTCCAGTCTGGAATGGTAAGAATGCTTAGGGACCTTAATTATTAGCATGACCCTGTTGTTTTACAGATTGAAAAAACTGAGTCCTGGAAACTTGCCCAGGGCCAAATGGCTAGTTTATTGCAGAGCAGAAGCTAGAATCTAAAGTTTGTGTTTTCTTTTCCTTATTTCTTTTTTTTGCATGGGCAGGTACTGGGAATCGAACCCAGGTCTCTGGTATGGCAGGAGAGAATTCTGCCACTGAGCCACCATCACACCACCCCCTTATTTCTTTTTTTAATGACTTTTATATTTGGAAAACATTTTTAAAAATAGAATAGTATAGTAAATCCCTCCTGTAGCTCTATCACCCAGCTTCAACAAATATCAACATAGAACCAATTTTGTTTCATATATATAGATGTGCCTCAGAGATACTGCATGTTTAGTTCCAGACCACTGCAACAAAGTGAATATTGCAATGAAACAAGTCACACAAAATTTGGTTTCCCAGTGCATATTATGGTTATGTTTACATATACTGTAGTCAATATATTAAGTGTGCAATAGCATTATATCTAAAAAATCAGTGTACATACCTTAATTAGAATGTGATACAAAGACACAAGCATAAGCTGTTGAAAAAATGGCACTGATAGATTGACTTGATGCAGGGTTGCCACAAAGCTTTAATTTGTAAAAAAATGCATTTTCTACAAACTGCAGTAAAAAGAGATATGCCTTTGCTTTTCATTGGATTACTTTGAAACAAACCATATAATTTCATCTTTAAATATTTTTTTATTTATCTCTTTGCACAGATTAAGATGATTTTTAAGACCATTTTCTACTTAATAAAAATCACAGAAATAACTGTTTTCATCAAAATACATTGCCCTCTCAATATAATAAGATAGTATACTTCTTTTAGCTGCAATTTAGGTTTTACTAGTTGTGCTTTAAGGTGTCAGGGTTGATGACCTGCTTTATACCATTTGATAAATAAAAGGTGAAATGCTTGACGTTGTTGAAGATAGAAAATTTTTCTGAAATTTCTTGTGTATCTGTTTCTTTTTGTGATTCCATAGTATCACCCTGAGTATAGAGCAGTACTTCCATAATCACCTTGGAAACTTTTGCTAATGTTTACAGTCTATTTTGCCCGGAACTGTTACAAAGGAAACCAGATTTGTATGTTTCGTCTTCCTGTCTTGTTATGAAATCAATCATCTTTTAGTTATTTGGGTCCTCCCAGGTCCTTATTATCATTTTTATCTGGTCAGAGCTTCTGCACTACCTTCTGTTCAGTAAAGGCATAAGCATAGATGGGAACATGGACATGTTTGTCAAGGCTGTGTCATCTGAAGTAGTTTATAACTCATGTCCGTTTTACTAGATTTGATTGTATGGTAAATGAAATTGTGCCTATAAAAGAAGAAACAAGGATTTTTCTAGATAGGTATGGTTGTGGTATGACTTGATCAACCTTAGGATTTTAGATTACTGATCTGTTTACAGCAACATCATTCATACAGTGTCTTATAATTTTTAAAAAGATTTTCACATTTATCCTCTACATTGATAATCACAATTTATGAAGAAGGTCTGATATTAATGTCAAGTTTATAAATAAGCTTCTTGGTTTATCTTGTAGTTGTTAGAGTTCAGATCTGATGGTGGCATTGAAGCCTTTGAGATGAATTAATAATTTAAAACCTTTGTATATTTTACTTCCTTATTACTCTTTGCTCTATATAAAGATCATTTTTCACTGTGATTTGGATGTTCAAGGTTGACAGTGTTATAAACAATGGTTTGTGTAACAGCCTGTTAATGTTTTTGTAGCTGGATGGTGCCTTTAATTGCTGGCATTAGTATTCTGACCTTTGAAGATGAAGATGATAGTAGCGTCTCAGAACACCAAGAATTTCATTTTTTGATTCTTACATTAATAAGGGACAGAAAACCCACACCCTGACAAGCTTATGCTTTCCTTACCCATACAATTTGACCGCCAATCGTCACACTCAAGGCCATTTATAAAAATAGAAATAGGAATGTCATAGTTCTGACGCTCCCAATGTCTTTATCTAAACCCTTATGTTTATATGAAGTGGGCATGCTATAGTAATTTGTTTCTTTTAAAATAATTCCTTTGAAAGGCCTGTTTCTGTAAAAACAAGTTCTCCATTCTGTTTGGGTTCAATTGGAAAAGTCTGTTATAAACAGAAAATAGCTAATTACAAGTGTTTGGAGTTGAGCTTTTAGTTTCTCTTTTCTATTTTTTCATTTATTTTACAATCAAAATTGTTACTTTAAAACATGGACTTTCCTCTTTTTTTTTCTAGTGTGCAAATCTCCAGGGGGTCAAGATGCTATGTTCTAATGCAGAAGGGGCATCCTTGAAACTGTGTAATTTTGAAGATCCCTCTGGTCTTAAAGCCAATTTAGAAGGTGAGATCCTAACTAAAATTACCCTGTTCATGTGGAAAGCAGACCATAAAGTAAAAAGCCCGTCAAAGTAATTGTTAAGGGGAAAGGAGGATAACTAAAAGGGGTAGATTTCTTATGTCATCATATTTGGAGAATTTGCATAGGAAAAAGAAGCGTCTTTGGTCTTAGTCATATGCTGATCACAATTGAAAACTTAGAGGAAATCCAGCTTCTAATATTTAAGGAGGTTTTAGTTGGAGAATTAAGTATCAATATCTTAAGCTTTCAAATCGAACAAAATACTCTTATATTAATCAGAATGAAACATTTTAGTTTGCACAAAGCCAAGCATTTTTTGTCATTTTAGATTTAATAGTTTCCTTATGAATTCATTATTAGTTTTGTTGTGGTTTTTGTTTACTTGCATATTGAGGAGACATAGCGCTTATCTCCCTTGTCATAAATTTGTAGAGGCATATTATATGAGCACTAATTATCATAAGAATCAAATTCCTCCTCTCAAAAAATACCCTAAAACTTTCTTAATTTATACCATGAGCAAATGAATCTTCAACAGTAAACTCTTTATATATAAAATCTTAGACTATAAATTGGTTGAAAGACTGAGATTCATAAATCACAGATTCATTACCCACATTGTAGGAGCCTGTCATCCTTCCCCTCCATTATATCATCTTACAGTATTTTGAAGGGGGATAACTATTTGTATTATTTAAGTCAGACTACTCCCAAAATATGTTCACTTTAGGTGCTAATCTGAAAGGTGTGGATATGGAAGGAAGTCAAATGACAGGAATTAACCTGAGAGTTGCTACATTAAAGAATGCAAAGTTGAAGAACTGTAACCTTAGAGGAGCAACTCTGGCAGGAACTGATTTAGAGGTGAGTCACCAACTTTTAAAAAAATTTTGTTAATCTCGAATTACTAAGTAACTCAGGCAAAATTTATTGAAATCATAAAATAGTTGATTAGTAAATACTGCCAGCTAACATGCCAGCACAGCTAGAGGAATGTTTTTCATTTCAATTGCTTGTTTAAACAAATTTGAATTACAGAGCAGATCTCAGTTCCTTAATACATGCCACTTTCAGATTTTTGAAGATTCATCTAAGTTGATTTTAGTCTAAGTTGATTTTATTTATCTCCTTTTTCTTGGGTCTTTCTCAAATAGATGTGTGATAGTTTTTTTGTTTTTTTTTTTTGTTTTTTTTTTGGCATGGGCAGGCTCTGGGAAATAGATTCTTGATTAATATATTTTACTGCATTTTTCTTAACTTTTAATTAATAATTCCAAATTGCTTTTTTTCCCAAACAGTAGGGCCACATTTTTTTTCTTTATTAGATAAGTTGTGAGTTTACAGAACAATCATACATAAAATACAGGCTCCTATATACCCCCTATTAACAGTTTGCATTGCTGAAGAACATTTCTTACAATTTATGATAGCACATTTTTATAATTGTACTATTAATTACAGTCCATGGTTTAGCTTATAGGTACTGTTTGTGTAGTGCGCTCCCATGGATTTTTAAAAATTTGTGTTCAGTTACTCTATATACAACCTACCATTTTCCCTTTTAACCACATTCAAATACATATTTCAGTGTTAATTACATTCACAGTGTTGTGCTACCATCAGCATGATCCATTACCAAAATTTTTCCATTTTAGGGAAATTTGGAGTTTACAAAACAATGATGCCTAAAAGGCAGAATTCCCATATACCAACACTTTGCATTGGTATGGCACATTTGTTACTATAAATGATAGCATTTTTAAAATAAATTTTACTGTTTTTATTAACAGTTATTACCTTTGTTACAATTGATGAAAGATTATTAAAATGGTTCTATCTTTCATTATTTACATCAGGTATTTTTTCCCCATATACCACTGTATTATTACCACCTTGTATTAGTACTGTACATTTGTTATAATTCATGAAAGAACATTTTTATAGTTGTGCTATTAACTAGAGCACGTCATCTATAAAAGAGTTCATTGTGTTGTCTGGTCCTACGTTTTATATTTTAGCTTTTATTCTAGTAGCATAAACATCTTAAAGTTTCCTCTTTTAATCACATTCTGTACAGTTCAGCTGTTGATTACACTCACAATGATTTGCTACCTTCACCACCATCCATTTCCAAACCTTTAACATCAACCTAAATAGAAATTCTGAACAAGTTAAGCATTGACTCCCCAATCTCTAACCCCAGTCTGTCTCCTGGAAACCTAATTCTAGATTCTCACTTTGTAAGTTTGCTTATTAAATTAGTTCAAAACAGTGAGATCACACATTTGTCCTTTTGTGTCTGACTTATTTCACTCAGCATAATGTCCTCAAGGTTCTTCCATGTTGTCACATGCATCAGGACTTCATTCCTTTTTATAGCTGAATAATATTCTATTGTCTATACATACCACAATTTGTTTATCCATTCATCAGTTCATGGACGCTTGGGTTGCTTCTGTTTTTTGGCAGTTGTGATGATGCTGTTATGAACATTGGTGTCTAAATATCAGTTTGAATCTCTGCTTTCAATTCTTTGGGGTATATATTTAGTACCAGAATTGCCAGATCATTTGGTAATTTTACACTTAGCTTCCTGAGGACCATCCAAACTGTCTTCCACAGGGGTTGTACCATTTTACATTCCCACCAACAATGAATAGTGCTCTAATTTATAGTGTTCTAATTCTCCACTTCCTCTCCAACACTTGTAGTTTTGTTTTGTTTTGTTTTTATATAGTGGCCATTTTTAGTAGGTGTGAAACGATAGTTCATTGTAGTTTTGAAATTCCATTTCCCTAATAGTGATGTTGAGCTTCTTTTCATGTGCTTTTTAGTCATTTGTATTTCCTCTTTAGAGAAATGTCTATTGAAGTACTTTCCCCATTTGTAATTGGATTGTTTGTCTTTTATTATTGAGTTGTAAGATTTCTTTATATAGTCTGGATATTAAACCTTACTGGAGATGTGGTTTCCAAATATCTTGTCCCATTGAGTACGTTGCCTTTTTACTTTCTTGACAAAGTCCTTTAATGCAGAAAAGTTTTTAATTTTTAGGAGTTCCCATTTACCTACTTTTTCTTTTGTTGCTTGTATTTTGGTTGTAAAGTCTAAGAAACCATTGCCTAACACAAGATCCTGAAGATGCTTCCCCATATTTATTAGGTGTTTTATAATCCTGGTTCTTATATGTACATCTTTGATCCATTTTGAGTTAGTCTTTGTATATGGTGTGTGATAGGGCTCCCCTTTTATTCTTTTGCATATGGTTATTCAGTTCTCCCAGTGCCTTTTTTTGAAAAAACTATTCTTTCCCAGTTGAGTGGTCTTGGAAGCCTTGTCAAAAATCAATTGGTCATAGATGTGAGAGTCCATTTTTTACCCCTCAGTTTGATTCTGTTGTTCAAAATATCTGTCCTTATGCCAGTAACTTTTTTTTGAGTACTGTAGCTTTGTAATATACTTTACCTCTTTCTTTTTTTTTTGCGTGGGCAGGCACCAGGAATCGAACCCAGGTCTCTGGCATGGTAGGCGTGAATTCTGCCTGTTGCGCCACCATGGCCCGCCAGCTTTATAATATGCTTTAAAGTCAGGAAATGTGAGATCTCCAACTTTATTATTTTTCAAGATGTTTTTGTCTATTCAGGGCCCTTTGCCCTTCCAAATAAATTTTATAATTGGCTTTTTAATTTCTGAAAAGTAAGCTTTTAGAATTTTGATTGGGATTGGTTGAATCTGTAAATCAATTTGGGTAGAATTGGCATATTAACAATGTTTAGTCTTCCAGTCCATGAACACAGAATGTCCTTCCATTTATTTAGTTCTTCTTTGATTTCTTGTAGCAATGTTTTATAGTTTTCTGTGTGCAAGTCTTTTACATACTTGGTTAAATTTATTCCTCCATTATTGCTTCTTTTAATTGCTACTGTAAATAGAAATTTTTTCTTGATGTCCTCCTCAGATTGCTTATTACTAGTGTATAGACACACTACTAATTTTGTGTGTTGATCTTGTATCCCACCAGTTTACTGAATTCCTTTATTAGTTCTGATATTTTGTTGTAGATTTTTTGAATCTCCCTACATACAGGATCTTGTTATCTGCAAATAGTGAAAGTTTTACTTCTTACTTTCCAATTTGGATGCCTTTTATTTCTTTTTCTTACCTAACTTCTCTGGCTAGAACTTCTAGCACAGTGTTGAATAACAGTGATGACAGTGGGCATCCTTGTGTTCCTGATCTTAAAGGGAAAGCTTTCAATCTTTCACCATTGAGCACCATCTTAGCCCTTTTATCATGTGGAGGAAGTTTCCTTGTAATCCTGTTTTTCAAAGTATTTTTAGTTTAGTGGTGATGAACTCCCTTAGCTTTTGTTTTTCTGAGAAGGACTTAATCTCTCCCTCACACACCTCCATGAAATCATCTAATCAAAAGTTATCACCCACTATTGGGTGGGTCACATTTCTGTGGAAACAATCAAAAAACTCTCAGCCAGCAGTATTGAAAGAGGATGAAAGGGACATGGCTTTTCTGGGGTCCAACACAGATTCAAACCAGCACAGATGGGAAATTGTGGTAAAATTGTTTAGGTACTGTTTTCATATTAGAATCCATTATGGATTTTAACTCCTTGATTCTACAATACATACCCCAAGGACATGCTTCCTTTTAACATTTGCTTATATATATTTGTGGTAATAACAAGTACAGATAGAAGAAAATCTAATTTTAGAATATATGTTAGAACTTTTGAGGAAATTAATTGAGTTTTATAATAGAGGAATATTTTCCTAATATGCACCAGAAATCATTTTGAGAGAAAACATATAAGACCTTAAATATCTGTATTGGTTACATGAATGCTGTTTCTGTCTTGCAGAATTGTGATTTGTCTGGGTGTGACCTTCAAGAAGCCAACTTGAGAGGTTCCAATGTGAAGGGAGCTATATTTGAAGAGATGCTGACACCACTACATATGTCACAGAGTGTCAGATGAGAATTTTAGGGGCTGGAAGAAGATGTCCAAGATGAGAAATATTATTCTTATCATTTTCCCTCTCCACTCAGTTGTTTAGAAGAAATAACACTGTAAGGAGATAAGAAAACATTTAGAGGATTATGCTTGTTCTCAGCAGTGCATAAGGGGAAAAATGACTTTTTTCCCCATATTCTGATTATAAAGGGGAAGCAGTCATTTAATAGATGTAGGGAAAACTAGATTATCTTGCTACCTTTTGAATGGGGTAAAGGAGTACCTGACTTTATGACCAGGAATAATATCTATTACATTTGCTTTTAAATAGTCATGATGTGAAAGTACCATCATGGTTCAAAATGCATTTGAGAATTTTAATTTATGCAAAGCACACTTATGCAATTATATTTATTGACTCTCTAGATGCAGTGTGGATATTTAAATTGTTAAACTTTATGAAAATATTGAAAAGATTGTTCAGGTTTATAAATAGCTTTAGTGATGCCTCCCCTACTTTAAATATCTGTCACATGATATGAATATGGCGAGACTGGACTCTCCAAGACCCTCTTTTCAGGGTTTTGTGTTTTTTTTGTAATGTTTATTCTTTAGATTAAAAAAATAGCTAAATTAAAAAAAAATTCCCTTTTCTAAATGATTGAGGCAGAGTAGAAAAAAAGACATCGTACTATATCATGTCGTACTGAAAGTACAGTGGGACTCTCCAGGTGGAGGAAAAATTTACCTATAGTTATATATATATATTTTTTTAACATGGGCAGGCACCGGTAATCGAACCCAGGTCTCCGGCGTGGCAGGTGAGAATGCCTGCTGAGCCACAGTGGCCTGCCTTATAGCTACAATTTTTAAATATGCATTGCTAATTGAAAAAAATAAATTCATTCTCAGCAAGTTCCACTCAACATCAGACCAGGCAGTTTTATCTAATTACACTACTAACCTAGTTATCTAATATACAAACATATGAAAATACTTTAATACCAAAAAACCAAGGTGCTTAGTTAATATTCATTTAATTCAAATGCTAAATAGTTTAACTAGGACCAGCTTAGAAATAGGTATTAAATCCAAATCTGCAATCAAAGCTATAAAATATAAATGAAAATGGCAAAGTCATCTTTTAGAAGTCAACATAATATAACTGTAGCTAAAACCTTACCATGAGGAATGAGAAATTTAAACTAACAGTTTGATTATAGCCACTAAGAAAACTAAATAAAAATAAAGGCAGTTGGCTGTTCCAAGACATAATACCTATCAGTCAGCACCTGTGGTTCTTTTACTTTTATTTTCTGCTTTTAAGAAAGAAGTTTAGGCTAATTTACGAGAGTCATTGTCTCCCTGCAGCAGCAGAGATAGGGCCTATGCTTTCTAACCAATAACCCAGTGTCCTTATGTCTACCCCAAGAGCAGGGATATATGCTATGTCCAAATGGGTTCTGAATTCCACAGATTCATTAGTTTGAGGCAATGAATCATTAAAAACCACTTAGCCTCCTTTGGGAGAATGACACATCTTCAATGTTTATGTAGTTTATTCTTTTATACATACATATGCAAAGCTTTCCTTAACAGTAAAGAGTACATATGCACAGTGGGAGGAGATTGGACCTTTACAAATGAAGGAAAGCAACTTCAGAAATGAATTATTTTTTTTGCTTTATTATTTTTACCAAGACAGAGAAATATTGTATTGAGAGATATCTATTTTCATAATCAATATGTGCCTAAATTATATTTAAATCATTTCACTCTGTACTATATTTTCAATAACTATAGAATGTGTTATTCATTCATTTAAAGGTATAGGTATAACCTAAACTGCAGAAGGATCTGAAAAATCTACATGTGGTGTGCTTAGAAATTGCAGATTTTGGCTCTAATGTATACTACATTAATAAACAATACAAAATGTTAAAAAGGAGTTTTTTTCTCTTACTTTTGAAAATCAACATTTTTCAAATTTTGCTTACAAATCTGCAATATGTGTTGATAACCAGCTCTAAATGTCTGGGTAGACAAGGAGATAATAGCATAACACTAAGATTAGTCCTTTAGAAAGTGCCATTAAAGCAAATTTATTTTCTTAAATATGGTTATTTTTTCATCCTCTTTCTAAAATTCACCATGCTAACAACAAATTCTATTAATTCTGAACATAAGAAAAGATCACCTTTCAATAATTTAATTTGTTTTTGTTACTCTTTAATTAATTCTCATTACCAGTTAACTTTACTAAGCTGATTAAATACATTGTCCCCCAAATGTTTCTTGCCTTACAACCAAGAGAGAGAATTTTGAGGGTGGGTAGAAAGTTTTAAAAGTGTAAATTCTAATGAAAGTTAGAACATGGAACATACTATCTTATACATAAGTAAAAAATACAGTAGTTGTTGGGGAGGGGACTAGAAAACTTTTAAGCCTAAATTAGGTTATCTAAATTGATAAAATTCAGTATACTTGAGTAATTGACTAAAGTAAATTTATTAAGCAAAACATGCTATTTTCAAATGTGTTCTAGTCTAGTTCCTTCAAATACAGTTTCAAAGATTATTATAATAGGATATGTTCTGAATTTCTTATTCTTAGTAGGGTTACCATTATAAATCAAGACTTGGAATATTATCTCCAATTCATTTTAGGAATTTTTTGTTTAGACTGTAATTGTACACCCAAGTCAACTTTGTCTTCTTTAACATACGTAAAACCTTAGAATTTAATTAAATCCAAGGAAGTATTATCTTTAAAAGACACCAAGTCAAAGAGAAGTGGTTACATTATTTTCCATATAAAACACTTTATCCAAGGCTTAATTCTCTGAAAACCTTTTCCAACCTGATTAGACATGTCAGCAGGAGTTAACTATGAGTTCTTCCTGCTGTGATTTAACTTTATGACAAAAAAGATTATTTTTATCTGTCTTTTGGCAAGATCAAAGTCAGTATTGCATTTTGAGCTGTTTTTTTAAATATTGAAACTGAAGCAATTTTTCCTTTAAAGCTATAGTTTAATTTCCTAGAAAAAGTTATGACAACTATAAAATCCAATTATTAAAACACAATTTATTAAATTGAATACCTTGGTAAATTGACTTGTTTCTGGATATCATGAAAAGTTTCTAAGTTTGTCACAAAACAAAAAATTCATCAGTTGCCTGTTTCTTTGATCCTATTTGGTGTAGAAAATAAGGCAAGACATTTGACTTTCCCCTTGAGACTAAATGTGACCTAAGATGATACAATTGCAAGCATAGAGGACATTGAATTCCTAGACCATGTTGCTGCATTCATTTAAGAGTTTCAAAACATTTTTCAAACAATTTGATACCAACTGATAGAAATAGCTTACAAGAAATCTAGTCATGTTTATCCAGAGGTAAGTAATGAACCTTACAGTAGAAGGTCAGAGATCTAAACTTCCATTTCATTAGTCCTAACCAAAGACCACATGTTCTGTTTAAGCAACACTGTTAGAAACACATTTCTTTCAGCAAACAGGAAATCAATTGGACAGTTAAACAGACACTCTTCAAACATGAGGAACTCTTACTGAAAAATAACTTATTATCTATAACACTGTAGGCAATGAAACCCCACTCCATGTCAGAATGACTTTAGTGTCTAAATGAAATAACTAAAACAATTTTAATGAAATAGTCAATCACTTACATTTTATTTTTTAAGTCCACTCTATTTGCTTGGTAACCCAACTATGAAGTTTATTCCCTTCTTTACCTTATCATGAGGATTTGAAACTTCCTCTAGAAATGGTTGGGCAAAACAAGGGAGTTTACTTGAGCAGGACCCTAGTAACCCTTTACTCTCAAATCCTTGCAAATGTAATGATCTCATGGTTTGGCATCATCAATATCTGAGGAGAAATTAACAAATAACTCATTGTGTTGAACCATTTTACTGCTTAGCTAATGTAACAGGCCTCACAGCCCATTGTACATGTTTATATGCTACTGAAGATTTAATTTTTTTGTCAGATACAACATATTTGAAAACAGAAATAGAGGAACCATTAAGCCTAATCTCGTCAAAGAATATTGCTTTCCATCCATCCATCCATCCATCTGTCCGTCCGTCTGTCCATTCATTCGATACCCTTATTCATTCAAACATATGCCAGGGATTTATTGACATACTTAAATAACATGGGATCCTTGACTATAATGTGATTATAGTCACGTATTCAATTAAAGTGCAATGCTTGTACTGGGGCTCAAAAAAGTGGGATTAACATGTCCAAGGTCACCCTGCCAGGGTGGAACATCTGTAAAACAGAAATAATATACACTTTGCAAGGCTATTGCAAAAGTGAGGTTGGTCTTATCCACATGTCATGTAGTTACTCTTTCTCGTCTTTGTGCTCCTGTTGCCCTTAGTACAGTGATTTGTATATTTTCATTCAATAAGCCTTTGCTGAAATTAGTTGAACTGTTGACTTATGCCTACTCTATATGGTCTTGCTCTTAATGCCTCTAACCACGATGTTCCTCATCCTTCTCGTACTATGGGGCTTTCAAGATAAGTCAAGGAGGAAACTTGGATAAGAGCCTGAGAAATTCCCACTATCTACTTGAGGATCGTATGTGGGCTAGGTATATTGCCAACAATAACTTTATTATTATTTTTTTTTGTAAAACTGAAAGGAACCCTATGATCATCTGGTATAAATGCCTTCTTTTACAACTAAGGTATAAGAGTTGGGGCTAACTCCTGGGTGTTCTGACTCAACTTCTTTATATACTGCATGACCTCCCTTGTGAAAGTTTTTATGTATGCATTTAATCTCACTTAATCTAGAACATCTATTTTCCTTGAAATCTTGATAGGTCTACCAGTTTCCTCAAGGGAAACCAACCTAACTAGATTTTAATCTCTTTGAATTGTGGCTTCAGCTATAAAAGTCTTAGCTGAGGTTTTAATGGCCAGATTTAAGTAAATTTAAGAGATGCACCAGGGAGTATTCTAATTACATACACCATTAAAGAGTTTTAATGTGGAGATTAAAAAAATACAATTAAAAATAATAACATGGTCTATGTGCAGTATAATTTACCAGCAGGAAAGATTTCAATGTCCTGGAGAAGTTCTATATAAAAAGGACGCTAAGAAAATAGCAAAGTAACAGTAATCAACACACTCCAAAGGAAGCTGGGGATTCTTTTGGTCCTTTGTCTCCAAACAGGTAAAATGCTTTGTATTTCTAGGACTTTTTGTTTTTAGATTGCATGCTATTGTATATCTTTTGGACATTTTATATTTTCAGGGCTAAGTCCAGGAGTTAGCTAACTTAAAGAAGCCTTGTCCTTTACTGCCCTTGTCACCACCGCCACAGAGATCCAGCCTTTTGGGAACTGCAGCTCATCAAGAAGTATTTGCTTTTGTCTTTAGCCTCTTCCCCATCACATGAAAATTAACTTTAAGACTCTGTGAGAATTCTACATATTATTAGATAATCAGAGGCCCTGTTGGTCAGGGAAGCATCTGGTCTGGGATTTAAGGCATTGAGCAGTGTTGAATCCTCTCTCACTTTCACAGATGGTCCAGTCAGCAATAATGTTTGGAAGGCTAGAGGACAGATATTCAACAAAATGTAATTAGTACCATAACGTAGCCTTTTAATGTCAAACAATTTCATATTAACTAGAGATTCCTAGTAGGAGCTACTTTTCAGAGCAGATGGCCCACTTCTTTTTATCTCTGGAATGATACAGTTGAAAACCAATCCGCAGGGAGAAAAATCTTAAGGCAAAAAGCTGAATCATGAAGTTTGCATAATGAAACTGAAAATACATTGAGTTCAAATGCTAAAAAGTACTTAACGTGAGATTAAAGTACTGATTTTTCTAGGGAACTCTAAGCAAGAAAGTGGGTGTCTGTTTCAGTGGCATTGTCTGACAATTGTAGGCGATCCCATCATCTTCTGCAGGGTGAAGGATACAAAGATTAGGCCTTTCACTAAAAAGATCTTGATTTTTTTACTCAACCCAGTCTGTATCTATTTTGAGTCTACATTGATGACCCCTAAAATGAAGCCAATACCCAAACTTCTAGCTGGACTTACTCTGCTGACTTTATGTGTGGTGAGCTGCTCCAGCCAACACTGGTCCTATGGATTGCGTCCTGGAGGAAAAAGAAATGCTGAAAGTTTTATAGATTCCTTCCAAGAGGTAAGTTTCACTAAGCTTCTAAACAGAAAGTGACTTCTTTGATTCCATTTATTTTACTATGCTTAATGAACACTACGTGCCCTAAAAGCACCACTCTGAACTCTACCCTAGGTACTCCAGGGGGAGATAAGACATTTACAGAGTAGAAGTCTCATTCCTACTTTCAATTCAGACAGGGACTAATGAAGCAGTAGGGAAAATTCTAAGAGGATATGGCAATAGGTGCAATAATGTGCCTTACTCTGAGTATACAGATTTGCTAAATGAATTAGGAGCAATGGATGGACTCAAGGAAGGTCTCCATGTATGAGAAGTTTCATTGAAATTTGGAAAGGAAATACTGGAACTTCTGTGTATGTTTTATTCTTTTAGTATTTATTTTTCTTATCTCATCCTTTATAAATATGTGTTATTAATCAGTAGCACATTTCTATAATTTATAAGTGAGTTCTTGCTCTATGATTTTTCAATTTTTATTTTTATGGAGAGGAGTATTTGAGCAAAGAAGTTAGAGCTTGCTAGAGTACAGGAGTTAGCAAGTTCAAGAAGACAGAGGAGTATAGTAGAAAACAATGGATTTTATTTCATATAAATTATATTCCAGTACTAATCCCAACATGAACTTGGGATATTTGGTTTCTTATCTGTAAAATAAGATTTTTCAGGGTTGTGTGAGGATTACATGAGGGAGACTAAAATATTAGCTGATAAATAAAAAATGTTAGTTGATTAATGAAAAAGAGTTTTGTTGTGTTTTTACATTTATGGGGAAGGAAGAACTAGATCCTAAAGGATGAGTAATTCAGGACTGGGACATGTAACATAGGGCTGAGGATGGGAAAGAACAAAAGAATAGCCAGAGAAACTTAAAACCACTTAATTTTCATTAAAAGGAAATACCTTTTTGGAGAAATAATAAAGATAATTTAGCATTAAATACAGAAACCCCAGAATCTGAAATCTCTTCTTCATAGATTATGTGTAACTCTCACTAAAATATGAAATATTTAGTAAAAAACTAGAAAATAAATAGCTATTAATAATTATAAACTTGCGTTTTTTGCATATGCTTTCCTCATGATGCTCAAAATATTTTACTCTCATCATCTCTAAGGAGGCATCATCCTCCCTCCCAATTATCTCCATTATCTCTAGAACCTCACACTATTCTGTAAAAATGCTTGATGGGGAACTGTGTCTTTGAAGTCCCCATTTCAATCCTGCAACTTCCCCAGTCCAGGGTGATGGCATTCAATTCTGCAACCCCCTTGACCTCACTTTCCAAAGTTGTTTTTTTTGTATGCTGTACGGCGGGGTCACATTTTATTCTTTTTCCATGTGAGTATCCCGTTATTGCAGCACCATTTGTTGAATTTTTTGTTTGTCTTTGTTGGTTTCTTTGTTTGTTTGGGAAGTGCATGGGCTGGGAATTGAACCCGGGTTTCCCGTGTGGCAGGCGAGAATTCTAGCACTGAATTACCCTTGCACCCAGCCCCCCACCCTGAAGTTGTTTTGGGTTTTTTTTTTTGCATGTGCAAATGACTCCTTCAGGAAATATGATTTCATTTCTCTATCTTCATCTCAAAGAATCATATTCTTTTGTTCAGATAGCCAAAGAGGCTGATCAACTTGCAGAACCCCAACACTTTGAGTGTACCATTCACCAGCCACGATCTCCCCTCAGGGACCTCAAAGGAGTTCTGGTGAGTTAAAGTCACAATGCTCTCTGAGAACATAGAGCTTCTGAGATGGAAAGGCACTTCAGGTACCACCTAGGACAGCCACCTCCCATCCATTACAGGGCTCATGCCTGAGTACCTCCTGTGATAGGGCCCTCACTATTTCACGATACACTTTCGGTAGTGAGCCTAAATTCGTAACTGGAATGTATTTTTCTTGACTCGAATTGAAATCTCTCTCTCTGTAAACTTTATCTGCTAATCCTGGCTCTAGCCTTTGGGATAACTGACAAAACAAATTTCTTCCCTCTGCTACATGTCAGTTCTTCAAGTATGTTCAAATCACACTCCCTTATCTTCAATAGGGCATGAGATCTTGTTGATTAATACAGGTTTAGTGTGATGCCCCAATATATCCAGAGTAATTTAGGCAGAGAATAAAAAAGTATTTGCAAAATCTCCTTTGGGGACTGGGGAGAAAGGAAGAAATATTCAACTTCCCCATCTGGGGAATTCCTAATACTCTCTCAAGCAGTGGGAACAACCAATTCAAAGGGCTGAGCCTTTATCTTGGGGCTTGAACCTGTGAAACTTATTTCTGCAGAGGAGAAGCTAAGCTACTTATAATTATGCTTAAGAGTCACCCCCAGAGGACCTCTTTGGTTGCTCAGATCTGGCCTCTCTCTCTAAGCAAACTCAGCATGTGTACTCACTGCCTTCCCTCCTACATGGGACCTGACTCTCAGGGGTATAAATCTCCCTGGCAATATGGGACAGGACTCCCAGGGATGTGCTGGGAGCTGGCATCATGGAATTGAGAAGCCTTCTTGATCAAAAGGGGGAAGAGAGAAATGAGACAAAATAAAGTTTCAGGGGCTGAGATATTTCAAACAGAGTTGAGAAGTTTTTTGGAGGTTATTCTTATACATTATGTAGATATCCCTTTTTAGTTTATGGTGTATGGCTAGATGGAAGTACCTGAAACTGTTGAACTGTATTTCAGTAGCCTTGATTCTTGAATTCAATTGTATAATGATACAGGTTTTACAATGTGACTTTATGATTGTGAAAACCTTGTGTCTGATGTTCCCTTTATCCAGGTTATGGACAGCTGAGTGAAAAAATAAGCTCAAAAAATAGATAAATAATTGGTGGGATAAGGGGTAAAAAAAAAAAATTTTGGTGGATTGAAATACTAGGGATCAATGAGAGGGAGAGATAAGGGTAACTGATGTATGAATTTTTTCTTTTTTCTTTTTATTTCTTTTTCTGGAGTTACACAAATGTTCTAAAAATGATCATGGTGATGAATACACAATTCTGTGATATTGTGAGTCATTGATTGTATACTTTGGTTGGACTATATGTGTGTGAAGATATCGCAATAAAAAATTTTTTTAAAATATCATACTCCTCTAGACAACTTTAGACCAATCCAACCCCCTCCACTTGATGTTTCACTAGTTCTTGGTATGGTTAATCTTACCAGAACTCTGGAGAATGTCAAAATCAGAAATGATGCTCTGGTTTCTTAATTTTTTTCCTTTTAGAATAAAATTTCTAAACCAGTAATTTTATAATTCAGAGTGACGGATTTGATGTTCAGATTCTGACTAGGATATTACTATTTTCAAGTCAATAAAAAATGGAAATCTACTAATAATCTAAAATAGATTTTGATGAGAAAAATATAAAGGGAATTGAATATAGAAGAATAAAATCTTAACTTCAATGTTTAGCTCAATTTTCTGAGTTCCAGGGTCTGCTTATTTGCAGCAGTCAGAGGGCATTGTATTTAATTCTGTTATACCCAGAAGCAGCAAACATCTGAATAAATTATATATAAAGATAAACTATGATTCTCATTTTTACCAGTGATTTCAATTTCCACACCTCAGAACAAAGAAAAAAGTGGACAGATATCCTTATTTCCTTTGTTTTTAGAATCCTACTTACCCCATGATAAAAATAACAGGAAGCAGTGACATCTCCCAAGCATGACATTAGAAAGAAGGAATTGATGCAAAGTCTTATTAACAGCAAACTGATTAATCAGGCCTTTCTTTCACCACTTTCCCCATTTCTCTCCTCAAACTGTTAATATAGATTTTGTGTTTATAAAACAACCAGAAAGATAAAGTCTTGCCATATCTGCCTGGAGTTTTCTAGTGCACAAAAACAAGCAGAGCTATTCCTTCTACATAGACAATTTAGAAATTAAAATATCAAAAATATAATGAAATTCAGTTAGTAAAATCATCCTTTACATATTTGTTACATATTATTTTTTTAGGAAAGTCTGATTGAAAAGGAAACTGGGCAGAAGAAGATTTAAATCCACTGGGACAGAATGATTAACAACTTTCAATTCTGACGTTGATATCTGTGACTAATATCTGTAAATTGTGTGAATTTCCTATGAAGTGCTGTGTTGTGAATAAAATGTGTAAATGTTAAATCTTTCTCTAACTCAGCTCTCTGTTGTGGGAGGGAAGTTGTAAACCCACAAAAGGGACCCACCAAGTGTGTCTACAGGCAGCAGATGGAAAAGGAGATGTGATAACATAAAGTGTCTATTGTTGACTAAAAGAATCTCATGACTCTCTTCCACCTCCACTCTGCACCCACAAGGAGACCAATCACATGTTGGTCAAGGCCAAGAAAGCTGATTCCGTTTTTTATGGCATTACAACTGTATCTTTGACTATACAGAAGATAGGATGGGGCCTTGCCAAAGCTTCATCCCACTTGGAAAGAAGTTCCCTCCCCAGATTGTCTCCAATCCCTTTGAAAGTTAACCAGAACCTGAGTGGTGGCTAGAGGAGAGGAAGCCTCTCAGGGCTTTTCCTGTTTCCACGTGTTGCATATGAGGTATGGAACCAAGGCTTAAAAATAATAGTTTACCTGCCTGATCTTTTTGGTATTTCCTTGAGAAATGCTAGGAAATATAGACAATCAGTCAGTTGAAGAGAGAATTCAGGTGTTCTGAGTCCCCTGGCCAAACATTGCCACCATTCATTTTCCTTTTAAAGGCCAGTGTCAGGATTTCTGCTAGAGACACACATAAATACTGTTGTTAATCCTGGCCCCTTGTTCAGTGTGCTTGCATTGCACAATGATGAGCACCCAGTGGAATTTGCCTTTGGAAACTGGATTCCTTTGTTTTTTTTGAGCTGAAACAGGATACTGAGGCTCCTTGGTTTTACCATTAATGGCCATTTTCCATGAGGTCTCAGGCACTATGACATTAATATTCTAATATATCCCCGTAATTTCTAAGTGGGTATGAGACCATTTGAAGAAATAATAATTTCAGATACCTTGCCTAATGCCACACATCATTCACAGTGGCAAATTGTACCTATATTCACATGGCAAAGATCTTGGCCCTTTTTCCTCTTTGAATCATACAAAAAAAAAAATTTTTCCTTTTCCTCCCACTACCACCACCTCAAAAATGTGCAAGATCTGTGGTAAGAAATCTCAAAAGGGGTTAGAAACATTTCATAGTAAGGGTGGGGGTTGGAGACAACCTCCTTTTTAAATACCAATATCTGCTACTACATAGTAACATATTTACGAAATATCTCTATGTGGGGAGTCTCTGTAACTGAAAGAACTTGATTCTTAATTTAGTCAAGTTAGGTAGTGTGATGAGGTCTACAATCTACCTTATGGAACAAAAAACAAAGCTGCATTATTTCATTAATCAATATATATAAGGCAGGATGAGAGGCTTCCATTTGTCTATCCTTTAGAAACTTAAAAAAAGTCATTTTCAGTCTTAACATTAGTTAATACACTAAAAATGAAAACAAGACATCCACTTAATTTACACATCCTGTTTGGAGTCTCAGGTTCCTTTTGCCAAAGCTTGTCTTTGGACAGTTTATTTGCAGCCAGTGATGGGCCTCCCTGAATGTGATACAAGAGGCTCACCCAGCTACTAGATGATGATATTAGAAGCATGGGATGGCAACTAGTGCTCTGCAACTTAAGTGAACGTGTTAGGTTCCAGACTATCAAATGGCCCAAATGAGCAAGGGAATGGAGAGTAAAAATGGTCTTTTATTAAAATGTTAACTTTTCTTGAATCTGAAAACTTCTGTCTCATCAATGTAGCCTCCAAAAGTGTCTGGATCCTTCCAACATAAAAGGTGGAAAAACATATTAAATGATGCATTTAATGAGATTCCTGTGAGTTCTTGAAGGTATATGGCCTTAAATGATGCAGTAGCAAAAAAAGAAAATAGAATGTCTTGAAAATAGATAACCAGTAAATGTTTAAAAGCTTAAAAGTCATCCTAGAGATGACTTGAATAAAGGCAAAAGACTACACAAGATAACAGCACTTACAGATTTCAATAGCAGAAGATACTCTAAAATGGATTTCTCAAGAAGGACCCTGGGTCGTAAAAGATTTCCCAGGCTTACTGATTCATATTCTCTGGAGAACAAGCACCTGCATTTTAAACAAGCATCCCCATGATTCTTATGCATGCAGATAGTTGAGCATAATTGCTCCCCAAACAAGATACTGCAAATGTTTTAAAGCACTGGAACACTTGTGGTTTGAAGCTGTATGTGCCCTAGAAAAACATTTCTAAAATCAAATCCATTCCTGTGAGTGTAAAGCCATAATTAACATGGAAGGGGTAGGGCTGGTTCCTAAATTTTGGTTGAACATTTTGATGAAGTTAGTTTATAGTTAAAGCATGGCCTATGATGGGTCTTAATCCTAATACTGGAGTCCTTATAATTTTGGTTGAACATTTTGATGAAGTTAGTTTATAGTTAAAGCATGGCCTATGATGGGTCTTAATCCTAATACTGGAGTCCTTTATAAAAGAATGAAATACCGACAGAAGTAAGGGAAAGCCATGGAAGCAAGTTGAAAGCAACAAAACCTGGAAGAGAAGAGACTAGCAAATGCTATGCGTTTTGCTTGTGGCAGAAGAGCCAAGGATCTCTGGCAGCCTATCTTCAGAAAGCTTTGTCTTGATGATGCCTTGATTTATCATTTTTCTTGTCCTCAAAACTGTAAGCTTGTAAGTTAAGAAATTCCCATCGTTTAAGCCAATCCATTTTATGGTATCTGCTTTAGGCAGCCTTGGAAACTAAAACAACTTTTCTTAAAAAAAAAAAAATATCTTCAGCATAAGCCTGGTGCTTAAAACAGCAAAGCTGCTTCAATTGAAGTGGGGCTGCCTCCTCTCTCCCACCCATTACCAGCAGAGGCTTTATGAAACACATCTTGAACACTGAAGTTTTATTTCCTCTAGTGCAGTGGTCCTCAAACTTGGCTCAATATTGTAATAACATGGGGAGCTTTAAAGGGAATATTGATACCTGGGTCATTCTTCTCGCCCCAAGATTCCTATTTAATTGGTCTGTAGTATGGCCTCTTCCCAGATGATACTCATGTTCAACCAAAATTTAGGAACCAGTTCCTATCTTTCCGTGTAAATGATGAGATATTCCTTTTAACCTCTTTAACTCCCTTTATCTCCTTAGTTTTGATGCTCCTTAGTTTTACCATTAGTGAAACTAATTTGCCTAATTACCTGTGACGAATGAGCAAAAAAATGGAGTCTGTGTCTAATAAATGAATTGCTATCATAAAACTACTCAGGCGCCAAAGGGATGGCTAGGAGGGCAAAGAACCAAGTGGTCTGCAGTTTTTATACTTCCAGGCAAAGATGACTCCATGATTCCATAGTCCCAGCTTAAACTAATAGGAACTATGGCTTAGTTTGTCAGACATAGTACTATGACATATAGCATACAATGGGTTGGCTTAAAGAAGAATTTATTGGCTCATGGATTTAGAGGCCAGAAGTCCCAAATGAACGCATTGGCTGGACCATACTTTCTCTCTGAAGTCTGTGGTGTTGGGGCGCTGGCCTGCAGAAATCTTTGGGGTTCTTTGACTTGT